>NC_087349.1:38831375-39134405 GCF_030014295.1 Loxodonta africana
AATCCTGGGAAATTAATTCATGGAAATTAGCTGAAGATACCCCTAGAGGCCTGTTTTGTGTCTATTTTTTGCATAAAATTTTGAATGAACTACTCACTGAGGGTGTCTTGGGGGGACTAGAATGATTATGCATGATTTTGTAGTTATCTAGAGAGAATCATGAAGAGGCCATGAAGTGACCTGAAAATACATTCTGATTAAAGCTAAGGCTTGAAAAGGAAAATTGCTTTGAAATGATTAAAGTTAAATTGTTGGTAATGAAGGAAAGCACTTGTCCTAAGATGAGGCCTTTCAAAGAGAGAGTCTCGTTTTGAATTTTTGTAAAGCATGTGGCTTTACTTTTTGATTGCAAAACATTTAATTGTACCAACCTATCACATTGTCTCAGCTTTGAAATTCAGTGGAGAACAAAGAGGAGGATTAGGAGAATGTTCTAGATAAAAATCTAGTAAAGGGTAACATGGGTGAAAGTCTGTCAGGAGAGGCAAGTCTCCTTCATCCTTCAAAGCCAGCTTGGGTGCATCTGTTCAGTGGAGCCTTTCCCAGGCTTGGCTACAGTATGCCCCCAGGACGCTTGGCCCATTTGTAGGCTATTTTGTTGGGTTGTATCTCCATCCTTTGTTTACATGTGTCCTTCCCACCAGACTGTGGGTTTCTAGAGGACAGGGATCATTTTTTACTTCCTTCTGTATATCTCCAGCGTTTAGCTGGGTGCCCCTCCCACCTAGGATTGAGCTCATCAGCCTGATTGCATTTATTCTTCTTGGTAGCTTTCTCTTTGCAGACACTATTAATACCTTACCTGAAAACTTGAGGGGTGTATGTGTTTCAGAATTCAGATTTTTTTGATGTTGGAAAGGTGATAATCAGTGTCTATAAACATTATCGATAAACTATGCCTATACCATATGTACCGTCATACTCCCAGCGGAGTCTAGGGCAGCCTGTATAATCAAATACATTAACATTTCTGCAGCAAAAATTATAAATAGGTACACTTTGTGGGATAAGTAAAGACTAGAATTTTATTACAAGTCAGGTTACATTTTGCTACCAGAGGGTTACAAAAACTTTTTATGGAGCTTTTTGAGTGTTAGAATTGCAGGTAAGGTATTACGGACTTGTATTATATCTTCAGGAAGGAAGGTGCTCTTGTCTAAGGGAAATATTCCTACGGGCAAGAACTCTTACTCTTGTCAATTTGGAGAGGAGGGAGGGAAGAGTGCTGGATTTTTTTAGATGCTGACGTTTATAGAACTAGCTCTAGTCCTTGATCCCCACAGAATGGTAATGATCCTAGATAGAGCAAGGTTCATTCTTCACAAAGAACAGTTTCCCATTGTGCCACCATTACCCCTATGCCTTTTACCTTATCTGCTACTCTTTCCTCTTTATCCTGTTTTTCCATTTTCCCAGAGCCTCTCTTCTCTCCTTCTCCATTCCTATATAATTTTTGTTTATCAAAGCTTAGATGCTTAGATTTTTTTTCCTTCTGTACAGTTCTTTTGCATGTGCCCCTTGTGCCCCTGAGAAAGAGATCTTTGCTTTTCTTAGTCTGTCTTTGAGTAGATGCCAGTCAGTACTCATTTAGAATGGAAGCAGTCTTTATACATGATTTTGTTCAGCAGGAGTTGTGTTTACCTGTCCAGCACTGTGTAGACAAGCATCTTGGAAATGTGTGAGTGGTTGATAGGCCAATACTGTTATTTCCAAGAACCTTGTCTATATCAAAAATTGTTGATGGAAAATTCAAACCTGTTGTCCATGCTTACAGATTAAGTGGGTAGCATTGTTTCTAATCTTCAGTCTTTGTATTTTTCCAATATCTTTTTCATATTACTTCTTAAACAATGCAATTCCTTATTGCTCCAAATATTTGTTTTTGTATGTCTTTATTACTAATTCTGTTTGATTTACTGAGACCATGCATTTGTTTTTGCCAGTAGTTTAAGAGATCTCACCTTTACAATATATGTTAAAGAAATTATTTTGCTCTTCTCACTGTCTCTCTCTCTTAGTCTCTTAGGTTGTTTATAAAGAAGTGCCTTTATTTTTGTTGCTATTGATGATGTATAATAGTGACGTTAGCAAAAAATGGTGTCCACAGAGGTGGGGGTCAGAAAGGCACTACCCCTGCATTGTCAGGATGTCTCCTTCCTCTTGCTGCACCACGTTGGGGTGCATGATACCAAAGTGAAGGTCAAAAGTGGGGTCCTGTGTTTCTCTTAGTGATGTCCCTCACTATGTACCATGCCCAGCGCTGCTCAGCAATGGTTGCCATGGCAACATCCCAGTCCAGAAAGAATTGGAGCCTCTTGTCAAGAGAGCACCAGAGAAATATTCTTTGGATAACTCTGTGGGCATATTAATGTTGACATTGCGCTCTGGAAAATTTTAGTGTGGGAAAAGGACAAATAGCCAGAATAAGCATCAATTACCCAAATAATCACTTAAGACCCATCCTAAAAAACTGGAAGTTAGTTATAATAAGTTGTTCTTCTCCCTATTATTGTTCATTTGCCTTGTAGGCAAATGGTAGTCATCAAAGGCAACCCCAAACCAATTTTCACTGCCTTTTTAATATAAAAACAAATTCTTGAGAAAAGGCAATAAATACTTTGTAAAGATTTAAAATCTATGCATTACATGTACATGTGTTTTAAAATCCATATTATACCCTTTAAAATTATTTTGAGACTATATCACGTTTCTTTTTATATCACATTTCTTTGGTAGGAGCAGTTTGCTGCCAATCCGTTGCAGCACATCACTAGTGATTGCAGAGGCCCTAACACCACTTACTATTGTTTTATAGTTAGAGATGTTTCTCTTAAGGTAGATTATGGAGTTTCTTTGACGTGCAGATCATAAGATACAGCGTTTCCGGATTTAAGCTTTCCTTCTCAATCAAACTCATTTACTCAATAAATGTTTATTGCTGAAGAGTAGTTTCCAATCTGTGCAAAACACTGTGCGAATTTATAAGATAGAAGAAGTAAGATCAAGCCTCTGTCCTCAGAGATGCTCTAGAATCTAGAATACAGACCTCTTGGATTGGCAAACTATGCCTTTCAAGCCAAACAAAGCCTACTGCCTGCTTTTGTAAATAAAGTTTTATTGAAATAAAGCTTCCATTTGCTTATGTGTTGTCTGTAGCTGCTTTGGGGCTGCAACACAGAGTGGAGTACTTTCGACATGTACTCAGGAATTGTATCGCCTGAAGGCCTAAACTATTTAATATATTTATAGAAACTTTATAGAAAAAAGCTTACAGACTCTTCATATAGACATTTAAGAAAAAATCATTAAATAATATAACAAGGAAGAAGCAGTGCATTGTAGTGAGAAGGAGTGTGAATTTTGAACCATGATTGTGTGACATCCTATTGTTTACCAGACTTGCAACCTTTAGCATGTTACTGAGTATCTTTGAGCCTTTGTTTCCTTTTCTGCAAAATTAAAAGAATAATATCTAGATCACAGGTTTATTGTAAGAGATAACATATATGTAAAGCACTCAGAATGTAACAACAGTCAAAAACAACTGAGTATCACAAAAATTTGATGCCTAGGTAGGGTTACCATATGTCCTGGGGCTACGGTGGTTTAATCCACTGTCCAACATAATTATTAATAGTCCTCTTTATTCTGTAGTGTCCCAGCTTGGATGATAAATTATATGGTCACACTATACATAGGGAATTCTTAAAGTGTCATTTGTGGTTATCTCATTTTAAAAGATGAGGAGCCAAATTTATTTAAGAAATGCAAGTACTAAGATAAGAAAGTAAAAAATAAAAACCTTTAACTTTATTTTGGCCATTGCTGACCTAACCACAAAAATGTTATGGTTCCCATTATTATTAAACTTTGTTTCCCTAAGCTAGATACATTAACCCAATAATAATGAGTTTCCTAACTCTAATGAATGGGACTTAGAAGTAAATGAACCAACGAGATGGCACTTGGTTTTCTGATGTGACAACCTGGCAGTAGGTGGCCCAGTGAGGAGTTGGTCCTGCTTTTGATGGAATAGAAGTGGATCTGGGAGGAGGGAAGCTATGAGAGAACTGAGCTTGACTAAGGATGCAGCTACCACTGTGCTTGATTTTCTCATTTGAATAAGGTATTGGGGCCTGAACCATTGGTTTCCCCTTTAAACAAATACGTGAAGGTAAGGATCACTGGCAGACAAGTCATGATCTAAGAGGTGTCTTTAACTGAACACCCACCACCAAAGTTTTATATTCCAAGTAAAAACAACTAGATTATAGCTGTATAATCCCCTGTGACCAAAGGCGGGAGGTCAAGGGATAAAGGGGTTGTGTTACACTTCCTTCTTTATATATTTAACTCAAGCATAGCAGCCTCTTTTATTTTTGAAAAACCTGATGTTGGGTGGACCCAACACCAGACCTTGATTCTTTGAGACAAGCAGGAACAAATGGATATGGGTTGGAGAGGCTGGGAAGTACTCCATGGAAGAGTTAGGACAGAGTTGAGTCTTTGAGGAGAGCTAGTGGAGTATGAGGAATGGGATTAGAAATTGGGGGCATACAATAATGCTTGAAGGTGGACATGGGCATGTCCTGTTGGATGTTCTGTGGAGAGGCCCTTAAAGCATTCACACTGAGAAATAATGAAGATGAGTTTGAAAAGCCATGATTGTGAAGGACCTTAAATATCAGATTAAAAAGCTGACTCATTTCTTTAAGCTTTGGGAAATCAGTACAAAACAACTTTCTCCAAAGTTTGAATGTTGTTTCAGTTTTATTTGACTTTCAAAAATAATTGTAAGTGATTCACTATTATAGAATAAATATCATCAGACTAAGTAAATTCATCAAAGATAGACTTTGTTAGTAGCTCAAATAAAATGTGTTTATTTTTCCTATTTATAAAAAATATTTTAATCAAATGCACTTTAAACATTTTTTTGCCTCATCTCATTTCTCACATTGATCCTCTTCTGACCCTGGCTTTATTTTTGAACATCTTTCTAAAAGGTCTTTGCTCCTACTAAGAATCTTCTTCCTTTCTTACCTTCTTTCCTTTGTTTTCTCCTCCATCCCACCTCTGGCCTCTTTTGCTTGTCCTTCTCACGTCCTTTCAAACTCTTCCCTTAAGAGAGGATGTCCTATAGCCAAAAAAAAGGAGGACAGTTAGGTGGACTGTAGGGCCTATGAAAAGGGGCAGAGGGAATCTGAGAAACATACACCTGTGTCTCCTGGCATCTGAAGGGAGAGCTGGGCTCAGGAAGGTTTTGACTACCAGGTTCAAAATAAGTTCTCAGTAGAGCCAATTCAATCAAAACAGGTAATTCACTGTAAATTTTGTACATGTGTTTCCTTGGCATTGTGTAGACAGAACAAATCAGTTAACTGATAGCATCCATCACTTTTTAGCCAGTAATTTCGGTGAGATCTCTAAAGTTGCGAGCATGGATATTTAAGAGGTGTGTACAATGATACGTTGGATAAGAGAAAAAATTATTTGAATTCATATTTATATCAAAAAAGTAAAATCTTGAGCTTTACTAACATCTGATTTTTAAACTATTAATAATATATATGTAATTTTTACATGTATTAACTGCTGTTGTTATTGTTGCTATTAGTTGCCATCTAGTTAATTTTGGCTCAGGACAGTCCTGTTTTACCCTTATCCTAACTTATTAAAGCTGCACCCTCTTTGTCTGTAGGAATTGTCTCATTTGAGTGGTAAGTTATGTGGTGATCCTGACACAGACGCTCTAGAGCCAGAGTGTATGTATTCAGGCCTCGGCTCTGCTAGATACTAGCTGTGTAACTTTGGGCAAGTTACTTAAGCTTGCTGTACCTAGGCTTCCTCAACTGTGAAGTGGAGATAATAATAGTACCTACCTCACAGGGTTATTGTGAATATTAAATGAGTCAATATGTGTAAGTCATATATAACACAGTATGTTGTAAGCGCTAAGTGTTAGCAAAGAGGAAAACGATGATGATATTTGGCATGTGTGTAAGCCAAAGCTGTATCTGATAATTTATAATTTTAAAAAGCGTTCATATATTTTCCTTATATTACTTCCTTTATATATGTGCAAATGTATCAGTTAAAAATATTTTGAAGATCCATGACAAGACAGCTAAGAGTGTGAATAAGCCAAAAAAACCCATTGCAGTTGAGTCGATGCCAACTCATAGCGACCCTATAGGACAGAGTAGAACTACCCTGTAGAGTTTCCAAGGAGCACCTGGTGGATTCGAACTGCTGGCCTTTCGGTTAGCAGCCATAGCTCTTAACAACTACGCCACCAGGGTTCCCGAAAATTGTGAATAGATACTCTTATCTGTATATTAATCTCAATATGTAAAGAAAAAAAATGCTAATGTTACATTCCCACACCAGGATTTTAAACAGTATTGATATTATGCGCCTGATAAAATGTTTACCATTATTAGTCATAATTGTGAAGATTAATTATTTTCTTTCAGGAAATGAGAATAGTATCTGAAATAAATATTTGGAGTAAAAGAATCATAAGATTAGTTTTGGTAAAATGAAAGTTGATTAAAAAGCAGGATTGAATTTCTATGTCCAAAACTGAGCTCCAGAACTAAGAACATGAGCAAATATGCTGGAAAGAACTCAGCCAAGTTAAAGATTGGCAAATCAACTTTATGAAAAAAGTTAAACAACTTGGAAAAGCAAATAAAAAGCTTGACTATAACTGAGTAGCAACTATCTCATCTGAAAAGAGTTTATTGTAAGAGGGTGGAGACCAGCTGTTCTTTAGTTTGGCTGAGCCTAGAGAAGAACAAGAATAGATAAAAACTGCAGGATGACAGATCATAAAAGCTAGGGAAGCATTTCCTGGGAGTTACCATGGTTGAAATGGTTACTTAGGCTCTTCTGCAATATATTCAAGGACTTCTTTAAAGTCGGTTAGGTTCAACTTTTCTGGTGTGTTGAATTTCCTGAAGCTAAGCGGGAAGGACAGATTTAGATTTCTTAATTTGATTAATCAGCAGAATCCCCTGGGGGTGTGGGGAGGGGAGCTTTGTAAAAAACAGTCTGCATTTCTATTAAGTGATATGGAGTGATTTCCAGGATATATTGTTGAGAATAAAAGCAAGGTGCAAAAGAGAACATGTAGTTTGCTACCTTTGGGGTAAGGGTTTTTATCCTTGTTAGATGCCCTCAAGTTGGTTCCAACTCATAGGAACCCTATGCACAACAGAATGAAACAATGCCCTGTCCTGTACCATCCTCACAATTGTTGCTATGCTTGAGTCCATTTTTGCAGCTGCTGAATCAATCCATCTTGTTGAGGGTCTTCCTCTTTTTTGCTGACTCTCTACCAACCATGATGTCCTTCTCTAGGGACTGATCCCTACTGACAACATGTCCAAAGTATGTGAGATGCAGTCTCCTCATCCTTGCTTCCAAGGACCATTCTAGTTGTACTTCTTCCAAGACAGATTTGTTCATTCTTCTGGCACTCCATAGTATATTCAATATTCTTTGCTAACACCACAATTCAAAGGTATCAATTCTTCTTCGGTTGTCCAGCTTTTGCATGCATATAAGGCCATTGAAAACACCATGGCTTGGGTCAGGCGCACCTTAGTTCTCAGGGTGACATCTTTGCTTTTTAACACTTTAAAGAGATCTCTTGCAGCCGATTTGCCCAACACAATGCATCTTTTGATTTTTTGACTACTGCTTCCATGGGTGCTGATTGTGTATCCAAGTAAAATGAAATTCTTGACAATCTCAGTCTTTTCTCCATTTATCATGATGTTGCTTATTGGTCCAGTTGTGAGGATTTTTGTTTTCTTTATGTTGAGGTATATCCACACTGAAGGCTATGGTCTTTGATCTTCATTAGTAAGTGCTTCAAGTCCTCTTCACTATAAGCAAGCAAGGTTGTGTCATCTGCATAACGCAGGTTGTTAATGGGTCTTCCTCCAATCCTGATGCCCTGTTCTTCTTCATATATTCCAGTTTCTTGGATTATTTGGTCAGCATACAGATTGAATAGGTATGGTGAAAGGATACAACCCTGATGCACACCTTTCCTGACTTTAAACCATGCGGCATTCCATTGTTCTGTTTCAACGACTACCTCTTGATCCATGTCCCGTTTCCTCATGAGCACAATTAAGTGTTCCGGAATTCCCATAATTTGTTATGATCCACACAGTCGAATGTCTTAGCATAGTCAATAATACACAGGTAAACGTCTTTCTGGTATTCTCTGCTTTCAGGCAAGGTCCATGTGACACCAGCAATGATATCCCTAGTTCCACGTCTTCTTCTAAATCTGGCTTGAAATTTCTGGCAGGCCCCTGTCGATATACTGCTGCAACCACTTTTGAATGATCTGCAGCAAAATTTTGCTTGCACGTGATATTAATGATATTGTTTGATAATTTCTGCATCAGGTCGGATCACCTTTCTTGGGAATAGGCATAAATATGGATTTCTTTCAGTCTGTTGGCCAGGTAGCTGTCTTCCAAATTTCTTGGCACAGTTGAGTGAGCACCTGCAGCACCGCATCTGTTTGTTGAAACACCTCAATTGGTATTTCATCAATTCCTGGAGCCTTGTTTTTTGCCAGTGGCCTTCAGTGCAGCTTAGACTTCTTCCTTCAGTACCATCGGTTCCTGATCATATGTTACCTCCTGAAATGGTTGAACGTCAACCAATCCTTTTTGGTATAAGAGAGAAGGGGAAATTAGGATGCATATGTATGTATATTTGCTTGTATGTTTTGCAAAAAGAAACATAAGAAGGTGGCACAGTGGTGAAAGCACTTGGCTGCTAACCTAAAGGTGGAGAATTCAAGCCCACCGGCCACTCCTCAGGAGAAGGATGTGGCAGTCTGCTTCTGAAAAGATTTACAGCCTTGGAAACCTTATGGGGCAGTTCTACTCTGTCCTGAAAGGTCCCGATGAGTTGAAATTGACTCAATGGCACCAGGTATTGGAGTTGGGGTAGGGGATGGGAATGAGACTTCTCTGTGTATGCTTTTTGTGTTAGTTTCCTATTACTGCTGTAACAAATTATCACAAATTTCGTAGCTTAAAAGAACACAAATGTATTATATTACAGTTCTAAAGTCAGAAGTCCAGTGTGAGGCCCACTGAGCTAACATCAAGGTATCAGTAGGCAGTGGCATCACTAGGGTTGGCATCTCCCAGTACGGTAACTTACTCCCCACCCTGTGGACCTCCTTTTATACCAGACCATGCAGAATCCTTACTAATGTTTTTTGTAGTACTAATGTTACTCATAAATTGCAATTCCTGTTTACCACTCCTACTTTTCCTTTAAGTACTACTTCATTCTCAAAAACGTTTTTGATATAGGTGTACAAATACTAGTTACCACACTATTATCTTGAACACGTAAATTACAAGGTCAGCCTGGACATCTAGTGGTTCCAAAAAGTAAGCAAGTGCTCAAAGACTGCTGGAGGCATTTCAAAGGGTGTAGGTGCTCCCACTGGCCAGATTTGGGGCATTTGAACATCAAACAAACTGAAAAACATAGTAACATATTTTGAGTTAAAAAAAGGGATTCTTGATATTAAAATAGAGGGAGTTGGGGTCTGGTTGGAATGCACATTTTTACGAAAGAATGTCAGCTGATAAATAGAAAAGAAATTATAGAATTGGAAAATCACTATTGGTAATCCCCAATGTAATGATTGATTCAGACAAGGATCATTGATGAATATTAAAACCATGAGATGAAATGTTGTTGACGTACAGGATATTTACATTATTTCAAAATGTCAGCCCCACAAATTACCTATGACTTGCAAAAGTAAAAAGATATGTTTACAAAGGAGAAATCTGGTCAACATCACCTTAACCAAACAATCAAACTTAGCATCACCAGCAACGGGACAAACTGGTATTTTGTGCCTCCAGGTGTGATGGAAGGGGAAGAATAAAATATCTATATTCATAAGGGAAAAAAGTCATAATTCCAGATGTAGGATATTTTATAAAACAACTGGCCTGTACTCCAAATAAACTAAATGTAAACTGTGGCAAACTAATCACCATTGAATGTAATTTGTGATCCCTGGTTAGGTCCTGAATTTTAAAAAATAAAATAGCTATAAAAGACATCATTGGGACTTTGGGTAAATTTGAATACGGACTGTATATTAAATGATATAACTGTATCAATATTAAATGTCTTGCAATGGTAATGATACTATGTTTATGTAGAAAAAGGTCTTAGTTCTAAGGAGATACATGCTGAAGTATTTAGGGGTAAAATTAGCATGACAACAATTTGCAAATGGTTCAGGAAAAAAAGTATATGTATGCACATATACGTATAGACACGTATACACACACATAAAGAGAAACAAATGCAGTAAAATGTTAATAACTGGCAAATTTTGGTGAATAGAGCTTTTATTTTGTACCACACTTTTGGATTTTCTCTAGGTTCAATTTCCAAATAACAAGCTGGAGGAAAAAATCCTTTATTGGGCCCATGGGTTTCTTGCTACACTTTGGGTTTTGTTTCCATTTCAAGTTGTTATCAAGGTTTTTTTTTTGTTGTTGTTGTTCTTTTGTTCTTTTTTTTAACAATCTGTTTCTGGTTGTCTTCTTGGTGGTCTCTCCCTTAACATCCAGCTCCTGGCTTTGCGTCTCTGGGCAGTATGATTTTTGAATGTAGATGCTAGTCAATAGAAGAACTGATGAAAGCAATGTTTGTATGTTAATCTCTGGGAAGCTCCAATTCGTAGGAAAAACATGTGAAAATAAAATGAAATAATTTACATGTATCTGGTTTAGAGTTGGCACTCAATAAATGTGTGTGAGTGTGTTTTGTAAGCTTCCAAATACCATTAAAATAGTATCTGATAGTAACGACAACAACAAAAACACACAAATTTCCAGGCCCCATCTCAGACCTGTTGCTGTTGTTAGCGGCCATGGAGTCACCTCTGACCCATGGTGATCCAGCAGAATGGAACATTGCCAGGTCCTGCATCATCCTCACAATTGCCAGCATCTTTAAGTCCATAGTTTTGGCTATTGTGCCAATCCATCTCACTAAGAGTCTCCCTCTTCCTCATTGGCCCTCTACTTCACCAAACACAATGTTCTCCTCCAGCAATTTATCCCTTCTGATGACGTGTATAAAACAAACAAGTCAGACAAGGTTCTGTTGTGATCCATAGGGTTTTTATTGGCTATTTTTCAGAAATAGGCCTTTCTTCTTGGTCTGTCTAGTTTGGAAGCTCTACGGAAATATGCTTACCATGGGTGACCCTGCTGGTATTTGAAATACTGGTGGCATAGCTCCCAGCATCACAGCAACATGCAAGCCACCACAGTATAACAAACTAACAGAAAGGTGGTGGACTTCAGAGAAAGATGATCTTTGAGGGTAGGGCCCTGCTCTGCATTTTAAGCAAGGCTGCCCCAATCTTCTGTACACTAATGTTTAGAATCACTGGCCTAAAAAGTCTTTGAAGGCTCCTTCCCTGCCTCTGGGCTCAGCCTTAGGGGCTCCCTTACCTCCTCTTCCATCCTGGCTAACCTCTGCTAATCTCTGCTCATCGGGGTTCCTTTGCCATCTGCCACGATCTTCATGTTTTATTCTTTTCCTTCTCTCACAGGTTTCCACCTTACACGGTTTCCAGATTTCATAGGTTTTACCATATATCTTTTGGCAAATTCCTACCCTCTCTGGTCCTCAATTTTCTCATCTGTGAAATGGAGATAGTAGTACTTACCTCAACTGGTTTTTGTGAGGATTAAATGAGCTTGTTGTTGTGTGCTATTGAGCCAATTCCAACCCTATAGGACAGAGTAGAACTGCCTGGTAGGGTTTCCAAGACTGTAATCTTTATGAGAGTAGATTGCCACATCATTCTACAGAGGAGCAGCTGGTGTGTTGGAATCACTGACCTTTAGGTTAGCAGCTGAACACTTAACCACTGCATCACCAGGGCTCCTTTAAATGAGCTTACATATATAAAAAAGAGCCCTGCTGATGAAATGCTTAAGTGCTCATGTGCTAACCCAAAGGTTGACAGTTTGAACCCTCCCAGTGTCTTTAAGGGACAGAGATCTGGAGATCTGCTCCCATAAATATTACAGCCTGAAAAACCCTATGGAGGCAGTTCTACTCTGCCACGTGGGGTTGCTATGACTCAGAGTCGACTCAACAGCACCTAACAGCAGCAACATGTATAAAGCACGTAGAAAAGCACTGTATGCGTTTACCCGTGAAATGTCAGACCTGGAACCAAATTTGTATTTGCAAGGCAGTAATGATGATTTTTACAAAAACAATTTATTTGTTATTATCTTTGTGTCTCTCGTGGATCCAGGTTTCCCTGGGACTTCTACATGCCCACGCTACACATATCCTGTGGCCTCCAGAGCGCTGGCAGAAATTGGAATCCCTTCTTCCACCAGAGCGCTTGCCAGTCCACAGGGAAGAGGAGTGAAGGCATGGACCTACCTGACTGCTGGCACTGGGAAGCCAGCACCACTGATTACAGGATAGGGAATGGAGAACATCCAGAAGAGAAAGTGTTCAACAAGATGATGCCATTAAATGAAAGAATTCCTTGATACTGACTAGTTTTAAATACTACCTGATTTAAGTGTTAAATTTTAGTAGCTTATTATCCAATGCCAAAGAAATTCAGATGTTTGTGAATATGAAAATATCATACTCGCATGTGTTAAAGGGGGTAAATTTGAGGATATTTGCTATACATGCTTGTTCTATTGAGTGCCAAAGTTTGATTTTGGTGCTAGCTACTGAAGTTAATATTTTGATGAAACTGATTGAGTAGTTTGTCATTTACTGTTAAGAGGAAACATGAAGAAATGCATATTATACACATAGTGAAAGGAATGATGTTGTGATTAGCAGTATCTTAAATGCAGTGACTGACGTTTGGGAGGAACAGGAAAGTGATGTAAAAATAAAACACTGATTTGTTCAGGTCCTGTTTTTGGCGTTTCATTTTAACCAGTACACCCATTCCTGAGGAATATGCATCTCTTTTGGAAGTAAGTAAAGTAATGGAGAATCAATTCTATTCAATACTTCAGTACAATCAGACCTTTCTTATTGGCCCTTTTAAATCAAAACTTCTAAGTGATTTCATGCCTAGACACATTGATGAGTAAACCCATTTATCAGCATTAAATCATTAGTTGGTAAAATGTTCTGAGTGAAGTGGGAAAAATCACTAGGTCAAACAAGACCCTCCCTTCCCCCCTCGCCAATGATTTCTCAGTGTTCTTGTCTCTATAATACAGCAATCATCAATTCTAAAGTGGAGCTAATGGTAGAACAATGGATTCTGAGATTTGTATAGACAAGGAGGTAAATCCCTGCATCCAAGTCTGTATTTATGAAGCTCTTCTTTCCTTTTTTCGCTCCTGCTGGTTAGAGGGGAATACTGAAAGAACAAAGTCTGTGGAACCAATACCATCCGTATGCCTGATGTCTTTTTCTTCTGTTTATGGGCAGACAGGATCCCAAATAATGACCAACCATCTTGCAAACCATTAAAAAAACCCATTAGTGCTAACTAATCCTTACTTAGCAGGGAGCAGAAAAAGCCAGGACAACAGCCACAGAAAACATAACACATTAAGAGCCTATGTTGCTGCAACAATTCTTTAGCATTATAATAGCTTGTTCAACAAACACCAATGAGGAGTTCTCCACAAAGGCTGGCGAGAATTACCATTTTAAAAAGGAAATCTGCTTAAACTCTTTCAGTGGCTCTTCATTGCCCTTGTCAATTCTTCAATTCTATTTCCTTCTGTTCCCCAGCTTGAGCCTCATCCTCTTCCTTTAACTGCAGTGTCTCAGATATGCCATTTCACGGCTTGGAACGTAACCTTGTGAAGTATCATATTAAATTATAGTTTATGCATTTTAAATTTCCATAAACAGATATCAAGTGGTATTTGTTTTAAATTTTGCTTTATTTTAAAAGAACAAAATTTCATTAGATTTTATCAATTGAACATCAGACTTCTTACAAATTAAATTTAAATAAGTGAATCTAACATAAATAGAGAACAATCATAGGAAATGTATTAATGGAGAGAGAATGTGTTCTGGAATCTATTGATTTTTTACAAATATAATGCCGAGTATAATAGTAGACCATGTTCCTGGCACTTTAACTTCATTGTCTTCCCAGAAGTCCTTGCAAATGTAATTTATCTCAATATATATAGGTTCACAAGAACTTTTAGAGGTGGGTTGCCTTCTCTCTCTGTTCTTATATCATCTTGCCCTATCCATTCTCTTTTTCCATTCCTCACTATTACACACGTAGTCAGATTCCAGTTCTTTTTGGAGATTGCCAAGTTATCAGCTCCATTCTCACCGTGTTAAGTATGCTTCATTCCAACTTATAGTCTTTTTCCTTTTTATTATAACTTTAAATTTCTATAAGTTCAAGTCTGAAGAAGAAATGAGTCTTTGTTTTTTATATAGTTTTAATAGCAATAAAATACTTCTATGAAGTTTGTTTTAGGGTCTATGCTACCTGCGTTATGGTAGGTATATACCTGCATATACCTGTATTATAGTCTAATATCCTATCACCGCATGTGGTCTTTATATTTCTAGTGATGTTGTTTCAACTAAATCTGCTGAATAAAGACGTTTTAATAGAGTTCTTCTACCATAAAAGTTTGGGAGATTTTTAGGGACTTCGCAGGGCTTTAGTTTAATGTGCTAGTCACCATGACGGTATACTGCAATAATATTTAAAGAAACTGGCAGAGTATGAACTAATAAAGCATTTAAATTTACTCTGGCTTATAGCATGACAGAATAAATTTGAAAGTCATTACTATTTTATATCTTAGAATTGCCAAAATTTAGCAGATGAGCTAAAGATTTCCATTTGATTTATAATCTTAAACAATTGATAGACTGTGTTGTGGACATGACCTTCTCTGAAGCCATCACTACCTTGTCAGTCTGCAGTTTCTCTTCTAAATGTGAGGCTGTTTAGTTTCTAATTAAATGACAACTAAACATTTCTAATCTAACTCAAATTTTTATCTCAGGGGATTTGCATTATCATCTGGTTATTCGATAACCTTGTATTAATACTAAATTAAACACATGACAGATGGATCTTACGTTTCCCTTCAAAAAGTTCTTCATGGCTATTGTTTGATCGTTAGTGAATATTATCTTCACAGAAATTATTACTGAATAATTTTGTGATTCTATGTATTAATCCTGTATTTTGGCATTTAAAGATCTAAATCCTTCATGTATCACTATCATTTGATTTACATGTTTTTGATGAGATTTAATTAAAAAAATGGATTTCCCTTAGCTCTCATTTAGTCACTAAATTTAAATGCCTACCTCTTCTGAAGATCAAGAGGCTTTTATACCTTCTTCTCTATTTTTCTGCAGCAGCCACATACACTTTAAATCAAAATTGGAGACCTTTAGAGCTAAACCTAATTTTTCTCATTAAGTTAGGTAGCTATGAGTATACATTAATTTTTATTGAATTTAATTTTCATATGATTTTTTAAGTAAGGTCATTAAATCTTCTAAATGGTATCAATTGCTGAAATTATATGATGGCCTGACATATGTCTCATAGATGAGATTATTTAAATGTTTTGGGCTTTTTATGTCTGAATTTCTGGTTTCTCATTACTTCTAATTTTCCCCTTTGAGGGAAAAAAAGTATTGATACTTGCTAAAGTGTTGCTTTCTTATGAAATTCTCTCATACTCATCCCATCATTCTGATTTTTCCCCACACTTATTAATAAAGTACAAGAGTTGGCTCCCTAACACCTGCTTGCTCCCCATGACACTATAGTGCTATGTAGTGGCAACTTCCAAGGAGCAACTCTAAGCAATGAAATGATGATGATGATGATGACAATGACTACAACTATCATTTATTGAAGAACTCCTGTGTACTTAGATGCTGTGCTAAGCGATTTACATATACGATTTAATCCAACAATGCCTACCTAAGAGGTAAATTACTATTATTATCATTGAGAAGGCTGAGACTGGAGAAGTTAGATGATTTGCCTAGGGTCATATAGCTAGTAAGTGGTAGGACTAAGATGGGAACTCAGTGCTGCCTGGTTCTAAAGTTCTTTGTCTTTCCTTTATCTCAGTGATTTCCCACCTTGAATCCTTATCACAGTCTCCTGGAATCATTTTTGCTTGTTTGTTTTAAATATAGATAATCATGGATTCTGATTCAACAAAGCTTTAACTAGAGAGGTTGTGATGGTTAAGATTGTGTGTCAACTTGGCTGGGCCATGATTCTCAGTTTTTTGGCAGTCGTATAACGTTGTGATCACTTCCCTGTTAAAATTTCATTTGTGATCACCTCCCTGATGGAATCTGATGAGTGGGGGTGGGGCCTGTGGCAGCTCACCACCCCCTCAGCCTTCATCTCTCCACCTTCCCCTGTCTACTGCCTTCCTGCTCACCTTGCAAAGTTGTTGGTTTGTTCTGGATCCAGCAGCTGTCTCTCATCTGACCTCTGGTTCTTGGGACTTGAGCTAGCAGCTTACCTGTCCATCTTGGGATTTGTCGATCTTCACAGCCTGTGAGTAAGAGTCCTGTTCCCTGACCTCCCTATCTTGGGTTCACCAGCCCCTGCAGCTATGTGACTCAGGAGAAACCTTGCAGTCTTCCTTGCTGACCTTGGGAATTCCTCGACCTTCACAGCCCGTGAGTGGGAGCCCTGCTTTCTAATCTGCTCACCTTGGGTTCACGAGCTTCTGTGGCTCCGTGAATTGGGAAAGGCCTCTAGCCTGATCTAAGGACTTGGGACGTTCCAGCCCCTACAATCATGTGAGACGTTTCCTTGGTATAAATCTCTCTCTATATATTTATACACCTTACTGGTTTTGCTTCTCTAGAGAACCCAGCCTAAGACAGAGATGCTTGTAGCAGGAGCAGTAAATTCTCTCTCTTAGGGTTTTCAGAAGCTTCTTTCTTCATTTTTGTTGGGTATGGATATGCCTGGAGTACATGGCAATTTTCCAGGGGGTGTGGAGCATATGTAGTTTTAGGAGACTCATTTCCATTCTAGGTCTTCCAAAATTGATCTGCTTATCGTAGAAGAAAGGCACATTTTACCAGTATCCAATCTTAGTATGGTACACTTTCATATCTGTAAAATCCATGGATCAATTTTTAAAAAATTAGCAACCGTTAGGTATTGAGAAAGTAAATGATTCTCACAACTAGTAACAAATATTTTGGCATGTCTAGTCATTTCCAATCTTTTGGTTTCAACAAAATTGAAGGACGACCTGATTGCATTGTGAATTGTTTTCAATGATTGGTCACAATGTGATTTTTGACCTATACCTTGGATTTTCAAAGAAAACTCCTTCCATTCCTGTCTACTTATTCTATCAATAAATATTATTTTTCCATAGATACATGAAGAAAGCATTATATAGCTTATTAAAAGATGCATTTCCAGGAGGGGAGTGAACAGTCACATTGGCATCCATAGTATCCATGATCTGGCGGTTCTTAGAATACCTGAGCTCCACTCCAGCAGCGTGTGAAGTTCCTGGACACCTACCTCCTATACATGTGCCAGCATAGTCTTGCACCTTGTTGAGATGAACTTCGTTGGCTGAAACATTCCCATTTACTTGACTGAGGAGTAGGAGACAAGAAGAATGTTCACTTTCTGACTTCTCCTGAATGGAAGCTCTTAAGATGGCAGCTTGTTGGACACATGGATTTTCTTGAGAGTTGTACTTACTGCCGACCCTGATTTGGTAATGCAGGTGGGTAGGCCAGGAGAAGTTTCCTTCCTTCTGTGTCAGAACAACTTTGTAATGAGTATTAACATGACCACTGCCTTCCATTAAGTGTAAACTTTTTGCCTTCTTCCAAATTAAAAAACTGCATGCCAAAAAAAAGATGCATTCCCAATAGATTTTTACTTTTGAAATTTAATGACTTTTTAATGAAAACTTGAAAAATATTTTTTGGTCCAATTGTGTTCTAATAGTCTATATACTAATTACTCAATCCAGAAAAGTTAAATTGTTAATAATCAGAGTCTATGATCTCAATAAATAGAACTAATTATATTTAAAATTTTATTTATATTTTTGTTACAGATAAATATGAAAGGGTGACTAATAAAAGATCTATATGCATAAAATCTTCCCCAAATGAAGATACAATCCTGGAATTATCAGGTACAGAATATAAAAAACTAATTTACAGAATGCTTCAAGACATCACAAATGAAATAAGGCAAACTACAGAAAAAGCCAAGGAACACACTGATAAAACTGTTGAAGAACTCAAAAAGATTATTCAAGAACATAGTGGAAAAATTAATAAGTTGCAAGAATCCATAGAGAGACAGCATGTAGAAATCCAAAAGATTAACAATAAAATTACAGAATTAGACAACGCAATAGGAAGTCAGAGGAGCAGACTCGAGCAATTAGAATGCAGACTGGGACATCTGGAGGACCAGGGAATCAACACCAACATAGCTGAAAAAAAATCAGATAAAAGAATTAAAAAAAAATGAAGAAACCCTAAGAATCATGTGAGACTCTATCAAGAAGGATAACCTGCAGATGATTGGAGTCCCAGAACAGGGAGGGGGGACAGAAAACACAGAGAAAATAGTTGAAGAACTTCTGACAGAAAACTTCCCTGACATCATGAAAGACGAAAAGATATCTATCCAAGATGCTCATCGAACCCCATTTAAGATTGATCCAAAAGGAAAAACACCAAGACACATTATCATCAAACTCACCAAAACCAAAGATAAACAGAAAATTTTAAAAGCAGCCAGGGAGAAAAGAAAGGTTTCCTTCAAGGGAGAATCAATAAGAATAAGTTCAGACTACTCAGCAGAAACCATGCAGGCAAGAAGGGAATGGGACGACATATACAGAACACTGAAGGAGAAAAACTGCCAGCCAAGGATCATATATCCAGCAAAACTCTCTCTGAAATATGAAGGCAAAATTAAGATATTTACAGATAAACACAAGTTTAGAGAATTTGCAAAAACCAAACCAAAGCTACAAGAAATACTAAAGAATATTGTTTGGTCAGAAAACCAATAATATCAGATATCAGCACAACACAAGGACACAAAACAGAACGTCCTGATATCAACTCAAATAGGGAAATCACAAAAACAAAGATTAATTAAAAAAAAATACACATAACAGGGAATCATGGAAGTCAATAGATAAAAGATCACAATAATCAAAAAGAGGGACTAAATACAGGAGGCATTGAACTGCCATATGGAGAGTGATACAAGGCGATATAGAACAATACAAGTTAGGTTTTCACTTAGAAAAATCAGGGTAAATAATAAGGTAACCACGAAAAGGTATAACAACTGTATAACTCAAGATAAAAGCCAAGAAAAACGTAACGACTCAACTAACATAAAGTCAAACACTATGAAAATGAGGATCTCACAATTTACTAAGAAAAACGCCTCAGCACAAAAAAGTATGTGGAAAAATGAAGTTGTCAACGACACACATGAAAAGGCATCAAAATGACAGCACTAAAAACTTATTTATCTATAATTACGCTGAATGTAAATGGACTAAATGCACCAATAAAGAGACAGAGAGTCACGGACTGGATAAAGAAACACGATCCGTCTATATGCTGCCTACAAGAGACACACCTTAGACTTAGAGACACAAACAAACTAAAACTCAAAGGATGGAAAAAAATATATCAAGCAAACAATAAGCAAAAAAGAAGAGGAGTAGCAATATTAATTTCTGACAAAATAGACTTTAGACTTAAATCCACCACAAAGGATAAAGAAGGACACTATATAATGATAAAAGGGACAATTGATCAGGAAGACATAACCATATTAAATATTTATGCACCCAATGACAGGGCTGCAAGATACATAAATCAAATTTTAACAGAATTGAAAAGTGAGATAGACACCTCCACATATATAGTAAGAGACTTCAACACACCGCTTTCGGAGAAGGACAGGACATCCAGTAAGAAGCTCAATAGAGACACGGAAGATCTACTTACAACAGTCAACCAACTTGACCTCATTGACTTATACAGAACTCTCCACCCAACAGCTGCAAAGTATACTTTTTTTTCTAGCGCACATGGAACATTCTCTAGAATAGACCACATATTAGGTCATAAAACAAACCTTTGCAGAGTCCAAAACATCAAAATATTACAAAGCATCTTCTCAGACCACAAGGCAATGAAGCTAGAAATCAATAACAGAAAAACTAGGGAAAAGAAATCAAATACTTGGAAAATGAACAATACCCTCCTGAAAAAAGACTGCGTTATAGAAGACATCAAGGAGGGAATAAGGAAATTCATAGAAAGCAACGAGAATGAAAACACTTCCTATCAAAACCTCTGGGACACAGCAAAAGCAGTGCTCAGAGGCCAATTTATATCGATAAATGCACACATACAAAAAGAAGAAAGAGTCAAAATCAGAGAACTGTCCCTACAACTTGAACAAATAGAAACTGAGCAACAAAAGAATCCATCAGGCACCAGAAGAAAACAATTAATAAAAATCAGAGCTGAACTAAATGAATTAGAGAACAGAAAAACAATTGAAAGAATTAACAAAGCCAAAAGCTGGTTCTTTGAAAAAATTAACAAAATTGATAAACCATTGGCTAGACTGACTACAGAAATACAGGAAAGGAAACAAATAACCCGAATAAGAAACGAGAAGAACCACATCACAACAGAACCAAAAGAAATTAAAAGAATCGTTTCAGATTATGATGAAAAATTGTACTCTAACAAATTTGAAAACCTAGAAGAAATGGATGAATTCCTGGAAAAACACTACCTACCTAAACTAACACATTCAGAAGTAGAACAACTAAATAGACCCATAACAAAAAAAGAGATTGAAAGGGTAATCAAAAAACTCCCAACAAAAAAAAGCCCTGGCCCGGACGGCTTCACTGCAGAGTTCTACCAAACTTTCAGAGAAGAGTTAACACCACTACTTCTGAAAGTATTCCAAAGCATAGAAAATGACAGAATACTACCCAACTCATTCTATGAAGCCACCATCTCCCTGATACCAAAACCAGGTAAAGACATTACAAAAAAAGAAAATTATAGACCTATATCCCTCATGAACATAGATACAAAAATCCTCAACAAAATTCTAGCCAATAGAATCCAACAACACATCAAAAAAATAATTCACCCTGATCAAGTGGGATTTATACCAGGTATGCAAGGCTGGTTTAATATCAGAAAAACCATTAATGTAATCCATCACATAAATAAAACAAAAGACAAAAACCACATGATCTTATCAATAGATGCAGAAAAGGCATTTGACAAAGTCCAACATCGATTTATGATAAAAACTCTTACCAAAATAGGAATTGAAGGAAAATTCCTCAACATAATAAAGGGCATCTATGCAAAGCCAACAGCCAATATCACTCTAAATGGAGAGAACCTGAAAGCATTTCCCTTGAGAACGGGAACCAGACAAGGAAGCCCTTTATCACCACTCTTATTCAACATCGTGCTGGAAGTCCTAGCCAGGGCAATTAGGCTAGACAAAGAAATAAAAGGTATCCGGATTGGCAAGGAGGAAGTAAAGTTATCACTATTTGCAGATGACATGATTATATACACAGAAAACCCTAAGGAATCCTCCAGAAAACTACTGAAACTAATAGAAGAGTTTGGCAGAGTCTCAGGTTATAAAATAAACATACAAAAATCACTTCGATTCCTCTACATCAACAAAAAGAACACCGAAGAGGAAATAACCAAATCAATACCATTCACAGTAGCCCCCAAGAAGATAAGATACTTAGGAATAAATCTTACCAAGTATGTAAAAGACCTATACAAAGAAAACTACAAAGCTCTACTACAAGAAATTCAAAAGGACATACTTAAGTGGAAAAACATACCTTGCTCATGGATATGAAGACTTAACATAGTAAAAATGTCTATTGTACCAAAAGCCATCTATACATACAATGCACTTCCGATCCAAACTCCAATGGCATTTTTTAATGTGTTGGAGAAACAAACCACCAACTTCATATGGAAGGGAAAGAAGCCTCGGATAAGTAAAGCATTACTGAAAAAGAAGAAGAAAGTGGGAGGTCTCACTCTACCTGATTTCAGAACCTATTATACAGCCACAGTAATCAAAACAGCCTGGTACTGGTACAACAACAGGCACATAGACCAATGGAACAGAATTGAGAACCCAGATATAGATCCATCCATGTAGGAATAGCTGATATTTGACAAAGGACCAGAGTCAGTTAATTGGGGAAAAGATAGTCTTTTTAACAAATGGTGCTGGCACAACTGGATATCCATTTGCAAAAAAAATGAAACAGGACCCATACCTTACACCATGCACAAAAACTAACTCCAAGTGGATCAAAGACCTAAACATAAAGACTAAAACAATAAAGATCATGGAAGAAAAAATAGGGACAACCCTAGGAGCCCTAATACAAGGCATAAACAGAATACAAAACATTACCAAAAATGATGAAGAGAAACCCGATAACTGGGAGCTCCTAAAAATCAAACACCTATGCTCATCTAAAGACTTCACCAAAAGAGTAAAAAGACCACCTACAGACTGGGAAAGAATTTTCAGCTATGACATCTCTGACCAGCGCCTGATCTCTAAAATCTACATGATTCTGTCAAAACTCAACCACAAAAAGACAAACAACCCAATCAAGAAGTGGGCAAAGGATATGAACACACATTTCACTAAAGAAGATATTCAGGCAGCCAACAGATACATGAGAAAATGCTCTCGATCATTAGCCATTAGAGAAATGCAAATTAAAACTACGATGAGATTCCGTTTCACACCAACAAGGCTGGCATTCATCCAAAAAACACAAAATAATAAATGTTGGAGAGGCTGCGGAGAGATTGGAACTCTTATACACTGCTGGTGGGAATGTAAAATGGTACAACCACTTTGGAAATCTATCTGGCGTTATCTTAAACAGTTAGAAATAGAACTACCATACAACCCAGAAATCCCACTCCTCGGAATATACCCTAGAGATACAAGAGCCTTCCCACAAACAGATATATGCACACCCATGTTTATTGCAGCTCTGTTTACAATAGCAAAAAGTTGGAAGCAACCAAGGTGTCCATCAACGGATGAATGGGTAAATAAATTGTGGTATATTCACAAAATGGAATACTACGCATCGATAAAGAACAGTGACGAATCTGTGAAACATTTCATAACATGGAGGAACCTGGAAGGCATTATGCTGAGTGAAATTAGTCAGAGGCAAAAGGACAAATATTGTATAAGACCACTATTATAAGATCTTGAGAAATAGTAAACCTGAGAAGAACACATACTTTTGTGGTTACCAGGCGGGGAGGGAGGGAGGGTGGGAGAGGGTTTTTTATTGAATAATCAGTAGATAAGAACTGCTTTAGGTGAAGGGATAGACAACACTCAATACATGGAAGGTCAGCTCAATTGGACTGGACCAAAAGCAAAGAAGTTTCCGGGATAAAATGAATGCTGCAAAGGTCAGCGGAGCAGGGGCAGGGGTCTGGGGAACATGGTTTGCGGGGACTTCTAAGTCAATTGGCAAAATAATTCTATTATGAAATCTTTCTGCATCCCACTTTGAAATGTGGCGTCTGGGGTCTTAAATGCTAACAAGTGGTCATCTAAGATGCATCAATTGGTCTCAACCCACCTGGAGCAAAGGAAAATGAAGAACACCAAGGCCACACGACAACTAAGAGCCCAAGAGACAGAAAGGGCCACATGAACCAGAGACCTACATCATCCTGAGACCAGAAGAACTAGTTGGTGCCTGGCCACAATCGATGACTGCCCTGACAAGGAGCACAGCAGAGGACCCCTGAGGGAGCAGGAGATCAGTGGGATACAGACCCCAAATTCTCATAAAAAGACCATACTTAATGGTCTGACTGAGACTAGAGGAATCCCGGCGGCCATGGTCCCCAGACCTTCTGTTGGCACAGGACAGGAACCATCCCCGAAGACAACTCATCAGACGTGAAAGGGACTGGTCAGCGGGTGGGAGAGAGATGCTGATGAAGAGTGAGCTAATTATATCAGGTGGTCAGTTGAGAGTGTGTTGGCAACTCTTGTCTGGAGGGGGAATGGGAGGATAGAGAGAGAGGGAAGCCGGCAAAACTCTCATGAAAGGAGAGACTGAAAGGGCTGACTCAAGAGGGGGAGAGCAATTGGGAGTACGGAGTAAGATGTATGTAAACTTATATGTGACAGACTGATTGGATTTGTAAACGTTCACTTGAAGCTTAATAAAAGTTAATAAAAAAAAAAAAAAGTGGACCAGAAACAGGAGTTTAAGGAGAAAAGGAAATAATTTTTAATTCATAACTTTTAAAGGAGAGTTTGTTTTTATGATAGTTATTAAATTACTATAGTATTTAGGTTCCATGGATACATTTAAAAGAGAGATTTAGCACTTTTATTACAATATGTTAAAAATTGTATCTGTTTCAGCTATTTAAACTTCTGATGGAAAATTTTTAGATGTCATCTTTGAAATGTGCAGTGAGATTACAGCCTGTCAAAATCCTTTTAGGCAGCATCAGAACCACAAAATATTTGAGGCTACTGCCCTATAATAAAAGATGAGTACTAACTTGCAGCAAGTATCAATATACATATTTCCATATATATAGTGCATTCGTTTTTAGAATGGTTTCTTTCCAAAAGAATCTAATTGGGAAATTGAAAATATGGTTTCGGGTAGATATTGGCTCTATGGAATGGTGGGTGGGATGGATGAGAATCTTATAACCAAAGCCAACCTCACAAGACCTAGGAGTATATGTCTGGTGAATATTTATGTTCAGTCATTCTTATCTATATTCGCTAAAATGTAGTGGTAGTTTCTTTAAATCAGGAAAAATTTCATGGAAACTTCAAGGCCAGCTGTACACTTGCTTAGAAGGAAGATCATTTTTAAGTTTATTCAAGGAAAGTCCAGAAACTCAGTGACGAAAACATTGTAATTCAGTTACCATTTTTGGCACTGCTAAATTTTACCATTTTAACCCGTAATGAAAATCATTGACCCTGAGTCAGCAACCATCTGTTTTATATACAAATTACCAAAAGGTACAAAACCACTTAACAATATAAACAGCATGTACTTTTATCTGTCTGCAACCTCTTCAGGATATGAACATCCCTCAACTTGAAATCTCCTAAATTATTCTGGTCATTGGCAGTGATGTGGAGAAACGTATACTGACATTTTCAAGTTATTCTAAATTATTTTTCAAAAAGTCATCATTCCTTTTACAATCAACTCAAAAGCATACCATAGAAGTGATGCTAATAACAAAAAACTCTACCAGAAGGACAGTCTTAATAATACTTTGTTAAATCTGAAAGTTAGCTTTGTCAAAATTAGCTACTCTGAGCTAGAAATAGCCATTATTTAAAAACATGTTCTCTTTTATTATTAAAGATGTGTCTGATTCACTATACATTGAAAATATGCCCTTAATAAGGTTAAGAATCAGGCAGTTTCTTGAAAAATAAAATGAAACAAACAGACAAATAAAAAAACCCACTGCTGTCAAGTCGATTCCAACTCATAACGACCCTATAGATACTAAACAAATATTTTGAAGAATAAAATATAGAAAAACAAGGTAATTTGCACTTGTTCCCAAATTCATTTTTTTTAAATAACATTCATGCTTATTAAATGGTTATTTCTATGGTTGTGATGACTAAGGTTCTGTGTCAACTAGGCTGGGCCATGATTCTCAGTGCTTTGGCAGTTATGATGTGGTTTGGCAGCTATGTAATGATGTAATCACCTCCATAATGAGATCTGATATAATGTAATTGCCTCCATGATGAGATCTATTATGAGCAACCAATCAGTTGAAAGTGAGTTTCCTTGTAGGTGTGCCCTGCACCAACATAGGTGGACTTTCTGGCAAATCTTGCTGGCTTTTGCTGGCTCTGAAACCTGCAGCTGGCTCCTGTTCATCTTACCTCCTGTTCTTGGGACTTGAGCTAGCAGCTTAGCTGCTGATCTTGGGATTTGTTAGCCTCCAAAGCCTATGAGCTAGAGGCCTGCTGTCTGACCCTCCAGTCTTGGGTTCACCAGCCCCTGAAGCTAAGTGAGCCAGAGAAGCCCTCAGCCTGACCCACAGACTTGGGACTTCCCAGCTTCTACAACAGCCTGAGCTATTTCCTTAATTAAAAAAAAATCTCTCTGTATATTTATATACTTCATTGGTTGTGCTTCTCTAGAGAACCCAGCCTAAGACAATGATTAAACTCATTTAATGGTTTATTTAATGATAATTTCATAACAAAGGTAATTTTGCCTGTCAAAAAAATCCAATAAAAAGATGACCATTTTTCCTTACAGAATTTAAAGAAAATTGAATTTATATTGAAGGTATGAAACACCAAAAAACCAAACCCACTGCCCTTGAGTCGATTCCAACTCATAGTGAACCTATAGGACACAGTAGAACTGCCCCATAAGGTTTTCAGGGAGCAGCTGGTGAATCCGAACTGCCAACCTTTTGGTTAGTAGCCGAGCTCTTAACTAGTGTGCCACCAGGGCTCCCTTGAAAGTATAGTGTGGGTTAATCTTAAAAAAAAAAAACAAAAAAAAAAACCCACTGCCCTCGAGTTGATTCCAACCTATGCGTGCTTGTCTCTACAGGACATGATTGTGACCCTTGGCCAATGCTACTGAATATTTTAACTAAAGATAAATGATAGTCTATAACCATGAGTCTGTGAGGTGTTTTGGGGCAGGATGAACCAGCCTGTCAGCATTTTTAAATAATATCAGTTGGAGTTGTTAAAGACACAAGGGAAAGATTAGTCCAAGGGACTAATGGACCACAACTATCACAGCCTCCACCAAACTGAGTTCAGTACAACTAGACGGTGCCTGACTACCACCACTGAATGCTCTGACAGGGATCACAATAGAGGGTCCTGCACAGAGCTGGAGAAAAACGTACAATAAATTCTAACTCACACAAAAAGACCAGGCTTACTGGCCTGACAGAGATGGAGAAACCCCAAAAGTATGGCCCCCGGACACACTTTTAGCTCAATGATGAAGTCACTCCTGAGGTTCACCCTTCAGCCAAAGATTAGACGGGCAAGCAAAATGAGACTAAAGGGGCACACCAGCCCAGGGGCAAGGACTAGAAGGCAGGAATGGACAGGAAAGCTGGTGATTGGGAACCCAAGGTCGAGAAGGGAGAGTGTTGACATGTCATGGGTTGGTAACCAATGTCACAAAACAATATGTGTACTAACTTTAATGAGAAGCTAGTTGGTTCTGTAAACCTTTATCTAAAGTACAATAATAAAAAAAGAAAACAGAAAAGACTTCCCTGTCTTTCTTTCCCCAGTACCACCCCAGATGCTACCCCAGCTCCAGGGAATTCCTTCTACTGCAGGAAATCTTTTTGCTCTTCTTCCAGGACTGATCTTTGTAAATGGATAAAACTCTAATCTCTATTCCCTTGAGCTCTCTCTTGCCATGTTCATCTTGGGGTACTCCCCCCAGTCACACCACAGCAAAGCTTCCTGCTTTTCTTTAATCATTGGCACTTGCCATGGCTCCGTGAGTAAAACAGGCACCCATGACACTTACCTTACAAAAATCTCAGAGTCTATAAGATGCTCAGAAAAGACATTCCTCATCAGTAAAATAAGGGGCTTAGTTTAGATGATTCCTATGATCACTTCCAGCTGAATAAAAAAAAAAAAAATCTTTTTTTAATAGTTAGCAATAATACGACATCCATAATAATAATAATAATAACTGGAGTTGTGATTTTCACCTGGTTTTAGTGGCCCTTGAGGGTTTTTGCTCTTTAAAGTTGGTCAAATAGCTGTAATATGCTATATGACCAGCTCACTATAAAAGACCCCACCCTGAACAGATTTTGGGCTTCCTGGTAAGAAGGTACTTCATTCACATACTTGCATGCAGAGGGTGGTTCAAGACATGGAAATTAAACACATCCAGGCCACCCAGGGATGGGAAGACAAAGAAGTCTGAGTCTGAAATCTCAGACTCCTTTCAATACATATTCTTATGCTGTTGCTGAACTGGAATCTTTGCCAGCGATAAAGCTGTTCTGAGACCATAAACATTTTGAATCTGGAGAGTCCTTTTTGCAATTGAACAACTAGATAATTAGCACATAATTAAAGCCAGTTGCAGTCAAATTGATTCCAACTCATGGCAACCCCATGTGTGTCAAAGTAGAACTGTCCCCCACAGGGTTTTCAATGGCTGATATTTGGAAGAGATTTCCAGGCATTTCTTCTGAGATACCTCTGGGAGGACTTGAAACCTTTCAGTTAGCAGCTGAGTACTTTAACTGTTTGTACCACCCAGGGACTTCAGCACATAATTAGCACATTGTAGTATATGCTTCTTCACCAAGCAAAGAATATTAAATATACCATGGACTGCCAAAGAATGAACAAATCAGTCTCAGAAGAAATAAATCCAGGATGCTCCTTGAAAACAAGGATGGTGAAACTTCAACTTGCTTACTTTGGACACATCATCAGGAAAGACCAATCGCTGGAAAAGAATATTATATTTGGAAGACGGTCGACAAAAATGAGGGGAATTCAGTCAATGAGATGGATTTGCACAGTAACAGCAACAATGGACTCAAACATACCAATAATCATGAAGATGGTACAGGACCAGGCAACATTTCATTCTGTTATACATAAGGTCACCATGAGTCAGAGCTGAGTTCATGGCAAGTAACAATAACAACATATGATTACTGATTCACATGTGGAAATTATCTCATGTCAATCAAATTAAGATTATCATTTTCATTATTAGGATTCACCTTTCAAAAAACTTCTATCGTGGATAGTTGGCAATTGATTTTTAAAAATTTGAGCCACCAGTATATAGATTGATATCTCTGCATTGTTGTTGTTAGGTACCATCAACTAGGTTCTGACTCGTACTGACCCTAAGTACAACAGAATGAAACACTGCCTAGTCCTGCACCATCTTCATGATTGTTACGTTTGAGCCCATTGTTGGAGCCACTGTGTCAGTCCATCTCGTTAAGGGTCTCTTTTGCTGACCCTCTGCTTTACCAACCATGATATCCTCCAGAGACTTGTCCCTCCTGATAACATTTCCAAGGTTTGTGAGACGAAGTTTTTAATGAGCATTCTGGCTGTACTTCTTGCAAGACAGATTTATTTGTTCTTCTGGTGGTCCATGGCATATGCAATATTCTTTGTCAACACCATAATTCAAAGTCATCAATTCTTCTTTGGTTTTCCTTATTCATTGTTCAGCTTTCACATGCATATGAGCGGATTGAAAACACCGGGGCTTGGGTCAGCTGTACCTTAGTCCTTAAAGTGACTTCTTTGCATTTTAACACTTTAAAGAGGTCCTTTGCAGCAGATTTACCCAATGCAATGCGTCCTTTGAATTCTTGACTGCTGCTTCCATGGCTGTCGATTGTGGATCCAAGTAAAAAGAAGTCCTTGACAACTTCAATCTTTTCCCCATTTATCATGATGTTGCTCATTGGTCCAGTTGTGAAGATTTTTGTTTTCTTTATATTGAGGTGTAATCCATACAGAAGGCTGTGGTCTTTGATCTTCATTAGTAAGTGCTTCAAGTCCTTTTCACTTTCAGCAACCAAGGTTGTGTCATCTACATAACGCAGGTTGTTAATTAGTCTTCCTCCAATCCTGATGCCTCGTTCTTCTTCATATAGCCCAGCTTCTCGGATTATTTGCTCAATATACAGATTGAATAGGTATGGTGAAAGGCTACAACCCTGAAGCAAACAATCAATGTCCATGGAAGCAACAGTCAAGAATTCAAAGGACGCATTGCAAAAGCAAATATGCTGCAAAAGACCTCTTTAAAGTGTTAAAATGCAAAGAAGTCACTTTAAGGACTAAGGTACAGCTGACCCAAGCCCCGGTGTTTTCAATCCGCTCATATGCATGTGAAAGCTGAACAATGAATAAGGAAAACCAAAGAAGAATTGATGACTTTGAATTATGGTGTTGACAAAGAATATTGCATATGCCATGGACCACTTAGAAGAACAAACAAATCTGTCTTGCAAGAAGTGCAGCCAGAATGCTCATTAAAAACTTCGTCTCACAAACCTTGGAAACGTTATCAGGAGGGACAAGTCCCTGGAGGATATCATGCTTGGTAAAGTAGAGGGTCAACCAGTATCCCCTTGTTCTGTCCAAACAACTGCCTCTTGATCTATGTAAAGGTTCCTCAAGAGCGCAATTTAGTGTTCTGGAATTCTCATTCTTCACGATATTATCCATAAGTTATTATGATCTACACAGTTGAATGCCTTTGCATAGTCAATAAAACAAAGGTAAACATCCTTCTGGTGTTCTCTGCTTTCAGCCAGGATCCATCTGACATCAAGCAATGAAATCCCTGGTTCCAGGTCCTCTTCTGAAACCAGCCTGAATTCCTGGCATTTCCCTGTCAATATACTGCTGTAGCCGTTTTTGAATGATCTTCAGTAAAATTTTGCTTGCGTGTGATATTAATGATATTGTTCTATAATTTCCACATTCAGTTGGATCACTTTTCTTGGGAATAGGCATAAATATGGATCTCTTCCAGTCAGCTGGCCAGGAAGCTATCTTCCATATTTCTCGGCATAGACAAGTGAGCACCTCCAGCGCTGCATCCATTGTTGAAACATCTCAATTGATATTCCGTCAATTACTGGAGCCTGTTTTTCACCAATGCCTTCAGAGCAGCTTGGACTTCTTCCTAAAGAACCATCAGTTCCTCATCATATGCTACCTCTTGAAATGGTTGAACATCAACTAATTCTTTTTGGGATGATGACTCTGTGTGTTCCTTCCGTCTTCTTTTGATGCTTCCTGCGTTATTTACTATTTTCCCCATAGAATCCTTCACTATTACAGCTCAAGGCTTGAATTTTTTCTTCTGTTCTTTCAGCCTGAGAAACACCGAGTGTATTCTTCCCTTTTGATTTTCTATCTCCAGCTCTTTGCACGTGTCATTATAATACTTTACTTTGTCTTCTCGAGCTACCTTTTTTGAAATCTTCTGTTCAGGTCTTTTACTTCATCCTTTCTCCCTTTTGCATTAGCTGCTTGACGTTCGTGAGCAAGTCCAGAGTCTCTTCTGACATCTGTCTTGGCCTTTTCTTTCTTTCCTGTCTTTTCAATGACCTCTTGCTTTCTTCATGTATGATGTCCTTGATGTCATTCCACAACTCCTCTGCTCTTCGGTCACTAGTGTTCAATGTGTCAAATCTATTCTTCAGATGGTCTCTAAATTCAGATGGGATATACCCAAAGTCATGTTTTGGCTCTTGTGGATTTGCTCTGATTTTCTTCAGTTTCAGCTTGAACTTGCATATGAGCAATGGATGGTCTGTTCCACAGTCGGCCCCTGGCCTCGTTCTGACTGATAATATTGAGCTTTTCCATCGTCTCTTTCCACAGATATAGTCAATTTGATTCCTGTGTGTTCCATCTGGCGATGTCCATGTGTATAGTCGCCGTTTATGTTGGTGAAAGAAGGTATTTGCAATGAAGAAGTCGTTGGTCTTGCAAAATTCTATCATTCAATCTCTGGCATTGTTTCTATCACCAAGGCCATATTTTCCACCTACTGATCCTTCTTCTTTGTTTCCAACTTTCACATTCCAATCACTAGTAATTATCAATGCATCCTGATTGCATGTTCCATCAATTTCAGACTGTAGCAGCTGATAAAAATCTCCTATTTCTTCATCTTTGGCCCTAGTGGTTGATGTGTAAATTTGAATAACAGTCATATTAACTGGTCTTCCTTGTGGGCATATGGACATTATCCTATCACTGACAACCTTGTACTTCAGGATAGATCTTGAAATGTTCTTTTTCACGATGAATGCAACACTATTCCTCTTCAAGCTGCCATTCCCAGCATAGTAGACTATATGATTGTCTGATTCAAAATGGCCAATACCAGTCCATTTCAGCTCACTAACGCCTAGGGTATTGATGTTTATGCATTCCATTTCATTTTTGATGATTTCTAATTTACCTAGATTTATATACTTCGTATATTCCAGGTTCCTATTATTAATGGATGTTTGCAGCTGTTTTTTCTCATTTTGAGTAGTGCCACATCAGCAAATGAAGATCTTGAGAGCTTTACTCCATCCACATCATTAAGGTCGACTCTACTTTGAGGAGGCAGCTCTTCCCCAGTCATCTTTTGAGTGCCTTCCAACCTGAGAGGCTCATCTTCTAGCACTACATCAGACAATGTTCCACTGCTATTCATAGGGTTTTCCCTGGCTAATGCTTTTCAGAAAACTAACATGATTATATTGGGGATTAAATAAAAAAATAACAAAAGTATGAATGAGTGAAACATTGTCTTATAATGTGACTAAAGAGGACTCAGCAGATAGAAATGTCTAAGGCCTACCACTTCATCAGATTCTTCGTATTCAAAAAGAAAACTGCTCTGGTGTGGTGGTGTTCTTAGTTGCCTCCAAGTCAATTCCGATTCATTGCAACCCCAAGTGTGCAGAAGTAGGAACTGTATTCTATAGGGTTTCCAAGGCTGTGACCTTTTAGATACAGATCAGCAGGCCTTATTTCTGAGGTGCCTCTGGGGTGGGTTTGAACTTCCAACATTTTGATTAGTAGTCCAGCTCTTAGCTGTTAGCGCCACCTGGGGTGACACACTGCTCTGGTACAGAAGCACAAAAATGTTCAAATATCTGTAACTTTTACCAGATTGTTCAATTGTTATGATAAGAAATCAATAATAATATAACCCGTGAAAGAAGTCTGGTTAGCATTCTTTCTTCTCTCTTATCCAAGGTACATGGTGACATTTAGTAATAGTCCTTAAGAAATATCTCAGATACACTAGCATTAGCTTGTATTTTAAAGAAATCACTTAGCAACTTTAAAATTCGTTACAGAAACACCCATGCAGAGCAAAGCGTGACGAACAATGCTGCAGCAGCAGTGCTGATTATAAATGATTCGTCTACAAAATGTGACTCTGCAACCTTGAAATGGTGCCACTGGGGTGTATTATGCATATGGCACCGATGCCCACGCGAAGATTTGTAATTACCAAGCACATGTTACAGGATATAATTTCTTGCTATGGGAGAAATCAAAAACCTTGTGTCTCTTAGCTTGAGCATGGCTCACCTCACTTTAATGTGTGACAGAGGTACTATATCCTCAATTTTACATGTTACCTCTGAATGTCAAACAATGCCCTGAAAATGTCCAGCAGAATCTGTGTGCAAACCCCAAACAGGAGGCATATAATTCAGGACAAATGTTTCTAGGTTTCATTCCCAGGGAAAAGGCTATTACATTTCCTTGGGGGAATGAACTAAACTTTTTAGTTACAAGAAGCAAAGCTAAAAATAAAAATGTTCCTGGAGAATAAATTAGGAATAGGTAGCACTTAAGGAGTTTGGGTACATTTAAAGACAAGACACTGTTTCCAAAAATAATAAGATTCCCTTATCCTTGATAGCCTGAGGGCAAATGGAAAAGGTAACTAGACATCTTCATAATCTGGGGCTCTAGAATGCATATCTGTGTGGAATCATGTCATTGTGTTCTGATACCAACAGAATATGTGACTCTAATCCTTTAGTGCCTATCCCATAAAGGTACCCTGGAGGGATGAAAAAGTTCAGCTTCTCATATAATCCCTATACTCTTTCTGAGATGGTTGCCTAACCTCCCAATTAAAACTAGGTTAACTTCCATCTTCAAACGGATCACTATGCACAAAATAAATCTTCCTTCTTACCCTGCAGAGCTTCCATTCAATCCATTTCTACACAGTCCTATAAGGTCAACTGGAGTTTATATCATCAACCTGAATAAAATAGATCAAAGACAGAGAACTACATAGCTTCCCTCCCCTTTACCAACTCCCCGCTTAAGCTTGCATTTCTGACTTGTCATTTTATAATTCAAGATAAGAAAGATAAAATGTTAACCTTAAAATATAAAATGGAAAAAAAGGATATGAGGAAAATTATTCTTTTCATCAGTGCATGTGACAAAGGTATGATCTTCACCATGGGGTAAGTACTGCTCTTTTTGCTTGGGATGTAGCTGTGATCAGACTGAGTTTCTGCCCTCATGGAACTTGCATCGTAGTTGAGAGAGAGAACAAAACTGAAATCATCTGTGCTAAGTGGCTACCTGAAGAAAAACAGTGCAGCGGACAGGGGTAGAGAGGGAAATAATAGGGAGGGGAAAGCCTCTCTAAGGAGGTCTCTTTGATTTAAAGGACCAAGGGGTTAAGCACGTCAGGATGAGGGACGAACAAGTCTGAAGACTCTAAAGCAGAAATGAACTTGTCATGTTCAAGAAGTAGCAAAAAGGTCAGTGTAGCTGGAGCTGAGTGAGATGGTGGTGTTTGGGAGGGAGTGATACGGTGAGCGATGCCTCCAGAAGGAACCAGGGGCTAGATGGCATAGGGCCTTGAAGTCTTGAAGATATTTCTGTTTTATTTTGAAATATTCCTTTGGTTGCTTGGAGAATGCACTGTACAGGGTCTAGAGGGGAACCAGAAAGCTGAGTTAGAGGGATATAGGTAGTTCCCTGCATGTAAAGATAAGGCCAAACACTTAGCTTTATGCATTTTAGCTTTGGGCATCTAGTTATACTGGCTCTGGAGCCATGGTGGGGAGTATTTACTGAGGTTGTACAGAGAAGATGCTGAGCTATGGGGCTCCTATTATTTGTCTTGTTATCTATCAAAATATGTTAAAAGACTAGATGCTTGCATGCTAGTTACTGATTCTCTTAGTTATCTAGTGCTGCTATTAACAGAAATACCACAAATGGGTGACTTTAAGAAACAGAAATTTATTTTCTCACAGTTCAGGAGGCTAGAAGTCTGAATTCAGGGTGCCGGCTGTAGGGAAAGGCTTTCTCTGTAGGCTCTGGAGCAAAGTCCTTGTCTCTTTGAGCTTCTGCTCCAGGGTGATCTTCATGTGGCTTGGCATCTCTCCTCCCCTATCTCTGCTTCTTTCACTTGCTTGTTTAATTTCTTTTATATTTCAAAAGAGATTGACTTAAGACACACCCTCTGCTAATCCCATCTTATTAACATAATAAAGGCAACCCATTTCCAATTGGGATTATAAACATAGGCATAGAGGTTAGGATTTACAACACATATTTTGGGGAGATACAATTCATTACGTAGCACTGGTAAAATTGTTGGGTGATGGGAGATGGGAGCTCTTACTGAACACCCCAAATAGGATATCAAATGATGACAGTTGAAGAAGCTGGAGCAGGACACTCTTGACTCACTTGCTGCAGTTTTGACAACGTTTTCATTTTGCAAGCATTTAAGGAAATTCAAATTTTTCTACCTGCAACTCACATCAAGTAGAGAACTGAAGACTCAGGAAGGTGACTGTGGGGAGTAGGCTTTCTTTAGAGTAGGTATGTAATAGTTAATTTTAATGTGTCAGCCAGGCTAGTCTATCATTGTTATTGTTGTTAACTGAACTCAGGTAAGAATTGGCTGGGAAATGAACCTGGGTCTCACACACGAAAAGCAAGAATTATACTACTGAACCATCACTGCCTCCTAGACTAGGCTCTTGTTGATGATCAGGTGACTATAGGTGGATGGATTTACATCTGGATTCTCAATTCTGTTCCACTGGTCAGTGTATCCGTCACTGTATCATCATTAGGCTGTTCTGACTACTGTAGGTGTATAGTAGATTCCAAGGTCAGGTAGTATAAGTGTTCCTACTTTCTCCTTCTTCAATAGTGCTTTACTTAACCAGGGACTCTTCTCTCTCCATATAAAGTTAATGATTAGTTTTTCTATCTCCTTAAAGGATATTGTTGGTATTTGGATTAGGATTGCATTGTATTTGTAGATTGCTTTGTGTAGAATTGTCGTTTTCAGGATGTCGAGTATACCTATGCATGAGCATGGTATGTTTTTCCATTTGTGTAGATCTCTTTTGGTTTCTTGCTGTAATCTTTTGTAGTTTTCTTTGTATAGGTCTTTTACATCTCTGGTTAGATTTATTCCTAAGTATTTTATTTTTTTAGGGGCTATTATAAATGGTATTGTTTTCCTGATTTCTTTTTCATCGTTCTCTTTATTGTGTATAGCAATCCAGCTGATTTTTGTATGTTTATCTTGTATCCTGCCACTCTGGTGAATATTTCTATTAGTTTCAGTAGTTTTCTCATGAAGTCTTTTGGGTATTCTATGTATAATATATTCTATGTATAATATATTCTATGTATAATATATTCTATGTATAATATCATATCATACACAAATAGGGACAGTTTTACTTCTTCCTTTCCAATTTGGATGCCCTCTATTTCTTTTTCTTGCCTTATTGCTCTAGCTAGGATTTCCAGTGCAGTGTTAAGTAGGAGTGGTGATAAACGGCATCCTTGTTCCTGTCCTCAAGGGGAACGTTTTCAACGTCTCTCTGTTACTGAGCAACAGATTTTTAACTTACCAGCCCCCATAACCACACAAGCCAATTTTTTTTTTAAATTGTACTTTAGGTGAAAGTTTCCAGCTCAAGTTAAATTTCTCATTAAAAAATTTATACACATATTGCTTTGTGACACTGGTTGCAATCAAGCCAACTCTTTGAAGTCGATCATTCAATCGTTCTCCTTCTCTCCCTTTCCCCATTTTATTCCCCTCTTTACACCTACCCTTCTTTACATTTCTCCTTATCTATATATACATCTACATCTATATTAGGAGCCCTGGTGGCACAGTGGTTGAAGTGCTCAGTAGTGAACCAAAACATCAGCAGTTCAAACCCACCAGCTGTTCCTTGTGAGAAAATGTGGCAGTCTGCTTCCATAAAAATTTACAGCCTTGGTAACCCTAATGGACAGTTCTACTCTGTTCTACAAGGTTGCTCTGAGTCAGAATCGACTGGACAGCACTGGGGTTTGATATCTGTCATGGATTGAACTGTGTCCCCCAGAAAATATGTGTCAACTTGGTTAGGCCATGATTCCCTGTATTGTGCGGTTGTCTTCCATTTTGTGATTGTAATTTTATGTTGAGAGAATTAGGGTGGGATTGCAACACTACCCTTACTCAGGTTACCTCCCTGTTCCAAGGTAAAGGGAGTTTCCCTGGGGTGTGGCCTGTACCACCTTTTATCTCTCAAGGGATAAAAGGAAAGGGAAGCCAGCAGAGATTTGGGGACCTCATACCACCAAGAAAGCAGCACAAGGAGCAGAGCGCATCCTTTGGACATGGGGTCTCTGCACCTGAGAAGATCCTCAACCAGGGAAGAGTGAGGATAAGGACATTCCTCCAGAGCTAGCAGAGAGAGAAAGCCTTCCACTGAAGCTGATATCCTGAATTTAGACTGTGAGAGAATAAATTTCTCTTTGTTAAAGCCATCCACTTGTAGTATTTCTGTTATAGCAGCACTAGGTGACTAAGACAATATCTATATCCCCTACTGGTTGTGTTTCCCTGAATAATCCTGACCGATACAAGACGTAATCAGCTTTCAGTGACAGAGGCCCTAACTTTGGGTTAGGGAGAACTTTCCAATCCCCAGCTCTCTAACCGTGCATTCACTGTTTCAAAATTGACTCTGTATATTCTTATCACTCTAATTATCTTGTAAGTTGAGATAGCAGAGATACCAAGTTTGTCTGGCACATCATGTCAACAATGTCCCACATCAAAGGTGGCTAATCATCCCAATCTCTGTTATACCCTTCTTTCTCAATCATAAAACTTCTGATTTTCAGTTGAGCATGTGGCCACCCAGAATAAAGGCTATATTTTCCAGCCTCCCTTGCAACAAGGCATGGCCATAAGAATGGTTGAGTGCTGGCCAGTGGCATGCAAGTGGAAGTGGTATGTGTAATTTTTCAGAAGTGGTTTAAAAGGAGAGGGAGTGCTTTTCTTTAAACCATCCTCCTTCCTTCTGCAAATTCAGCAATCATTTTGAACCATGGACTAGCGTTAAGAATGGAGGCATGAACAGTAGACCCATAGGATAGAAAGAGCCTAGGTTGCTAACTTCCCTGGGCTGACTGCCTCAAGTGAGTTCATGAACATGAAGGAGCTACACTGTTGAACTTTTTTTTTTTAATCCCAAATGAACCTATTACTAACACTCCTCATAAATAAGAAACACAAAAGTCATTCTCTAGTGTTCGTTGTCCTTCAGAGTTTGAAACATCTAAAATGTAATCAAATTTTGTCATTATTTTTATTTCACAATGTTTATTCATATTATTTCTTTGCGTTGCACAGAGACCGATTTACAAGGAAGCTAATCCACCTTAAGCTTCAGGGCCCTTCATTGACATGAACTCCTTCCAAGGTCTTGGTAAGCACCTTAACAAGGCATTCTCATAGTCATGCAAAAGTAAGACATTCTAATAGTAATCATTTAAGACCACTGTTTTTTCCATTCTCTTGATCCCTCTATCACACCACCCCTTGTGTTGATTGAGTTTGTGAAGTTGTGAGATATTAGGAGAGCTACAGTTGGGGATGCATTTGATTTAGGTCTAGCATATAATTTGGTTATTGTTTGCCGTCTTAAAGTAGAAATAGCTCCAGGTTTTCCTAGACTGTGCCACTGAGAAGGACTGTGGTAGTGTAATTGTTAAACACTCACCTGCTAACCGAAAGATCAGCAGCTCAAACCTACCAGTCATGCTGCAGAAGAAAGATGTGGTAGTTGATTTCCCTAAAGATTGCAGCCTTGGACACCCTATGGGACAGTTCTACTCTGCTCTATAGGGTCACTATGAGTCAGAATTGGCTGAACAGCAAGAGTTTTGGTTTTTGGTTTGGCTCCACTGAGCATTTTCTCAGACAGTGCAGGATCAGGGCTTTCACCGTGAGATGCCATGGCCTGTAGTACCCAGCACAGGAAGTATGTGGGTAACAGAGGAAAAACAAGGCTGGAAATGCATGGATCCACTTTTGTCTGAGGAAAATGCTTCCAATCATCAGACATGTAGAAAACATTTGGTCCTCATCAATCCTAAATCCATTGCTGTTGAGTCAATTTTGACTCATAGCGACACGATAAGACAGGGTAGAACAGCCCTATATGGCTTCCAAAATTGCAAATCTTTACAGAAGCAAAACTGCAACATCTTTCTCCCATGGAGCGCTGGTGAGTTTGAACCACCAATCTGCTGTTAGCAGCCCAGCGCTTAACCACTGCATGACCAAGGCTCCTTTCATCAATACTAACCTAGTGATATTTGTGGTATTTGTCAATTTTGTAAAAGTAAGTTTGTGATTTATTTTCACATTCTAAGTATCTGTTCATTTTGCACTTAAATTTTATTTATAATTTGATATGTGTTCTTAAAGGGAGTCCCTCACTCCTAAGTGCATAAGATTCAGGTCCCACAAAACTGGATCTGCCCTTCACCTTCTACAGCTTCAGCCTTAGCTCTGAGCATGTCTTGTCTAGAATACAGTAACTTCTACCCCACTGGGCTTCCAACCAACAGAGCAGCTCCTTCCAGCAATCTTTAGTGATTTAGCTACTGGTCCCCTGATAACATGTCCAAAACACGTGAGAAGAAGTCTTACCATCCTTACTTCTAAGGAGCATTCTTGCTATACTTCTTCCAAGACAGATACGTTCATTCTTCTGGAAGTCCATGGTACATTCATTATTCTTCACCAATACCAAAATTCAAAGGCGTCAACTCTTCTTTGGTCTTCCTCATTCATCGTTCAGCATTCATATGCATATGAGGTGATTGAAAACATCATGTCTTGGGTCAGGTGCACCTTAGTCCTTAAAGTGACATCTTTGCTTTTCAACACTTTGGAGAGATCTTTTGCAGTAGGTTTGGCCAATGCAACACATTGTTTGATTTCTTGACTCCTGCTTCCATGGCTGTTGATTGTGGATCCAACTAAAATGAAATCCTTGATAACTTCAATCTTTTCTCCATTTATCATGATGTTACTTATTGGTCCACTTGGGGGGAATTTTGTTTTCTTTATGTTGAGGTGTAATCCATACTGAAGTCTGTGATCTTTGGTCTTCATCAGTAAGTGCTTCAAGTTCTCTTTACTTTCAGCAAGCAAGATTGTGTCATCCGCACATCGCAGGTTGTTAATGAGTCTTCCTCCTACCCTGATGCTCCATTCTTCTTCATATAGTCCAGCTTCTTGGATTATTTGCTCAGCATACAGACTGAATAAGTATGGTGAAATGATACAACCCTGACACACACCTTTCTTGACTTTAAATCACACAGTCTCCCCTTATTCTGTTCCAACGAATGCCTCTTGGTCTAAGTACAGGTTCTTCATGAGCACAATTAAGTGTTCTGGAATTCCCATTCTTCGCAGTGTTATTCATAATTTGTTATGATCCACACAGTAGAATGCTTTTGCGTAGTCAATAAAACACAGGCAGACATCTTTCTGGTGTTCTCTGCCTTCAGCCATAATCCATTTGACATCAGCAATAATATCCCATGTTTCTTGTCCTCTTCTAAATCTGGCTTTAATTTCTAGCAGTTCCCTACCAATGTAGTACTGCAACTACTTCTGAATGATCTTCAGTGAAATTTTGCCTGTGTGTGAAATGGAAACCCTGGTGGTGTAATGGTAGTGCTAAGGCTGCTAACCAAAACAACGGCAGTTCAAATCCACCAGGCACTCCTTGGAAACTCTATGGGGCAGTTCTATTCTGTTCTACAGGGTCACTATGAGTCAGAATTGACTTGATGGCAATGGGTTTTTGTTTTTGTGTTTTTGGTGATATTGATATTGTTCAGTAATTTCTGCATTCTATTGGATCACCTTTCTTTGGAACGGTTACAAATATGAATCTCTTCCAGGCCAGGTAGCTTTCTTCCAAATTTCTTGGAATAGATGAGTGTGTGGTTCCAGAGTTGCATCCATTCACTGCAACATCTCTCAATTGGTATTTCATCGATTTCTGGAGCCTTGTTTTTTTTTTACCAATGCCTTCAGCAGAGCTTGGACTTCTTTCAGTACCAACAGCTCTTGATCATATGCTACCTCCTGAAATGTTTGAACGTCAAATAACTCTTTTTGGTACGGTGACTATGTGTATTCCTTCCATTTTCTTTTTATGTTTCTTGCATGATTTAAAATTTTCCCCATAGAACCCTTCAATATTGCAACTTGAGGCTTTAAATTTTTCTTCAGTTCTTTCAGCTTGAGAAATACTGAGCGTGTTCTCTTCCCTTGAGGTTTTCCCTAAGTCAATTGTTTTGTTTGTGACAACTTTTTTTTTTTTTTAAAGATCCTGTTCCTGCTAACTGTCCATCTGCAGGAATTAATTAAATAGGCATGTGAAGTATGTTGAAGAGGGTCATGATTTCTGTCTTTAAGAAGTTTATAGGCTAGTTAGAAAGGTAAGACTAATGAATATTAAAAAAAATAGATTGTACATAATTAAGCCCTATAAATTGGTTTGTAAATTTGGCTTCTGAGTGAAGGTACATTGTGACCCTTGGGATAGTTACTTATTACCCAAATCAGTATCATCTTGTCCTTGCAGTTGGCCTCATGTCATCTTCCTGTACCAGCACCTCTGAGATCCACTGTGGATGCTCATGGCGCCAGCACTTCGTCTTCCCTTTCACCTTCCTTGAGTTTAGCCCTTGCACATCTACTCCCTGATTTCTCTGCGTGCCCCTCCTCACTTCTTCTTCACCCGGGCAGAGCATTCCTCTCCATTCTCACTCTGCTTCCCACCCTAATGAAAATGTGGCTTTTGCTCAATGATAATCACCTCTATTGAAATACTTCTACTGCAGTCTTTCACTAAGCTTTACCTCTAGTCTGTAAGAGTGGGGCAGGCTGCTACCCTTCCCTTCTAAATCTTTGAGCATTATTTTGCTCTTCCATTAACCCCTACTTCTTTAAAATCCGTATTACACAGTCACTCCACCCCTCTTCCCAGCCTCACTGACATAATCTTTCTATTCCCAGGGCATACCTGTCTTCACATTTTTGGAAACTGATGGCCCTGGACCTCAGTGTTTCTCTTTCTCCTGCTGTTGCAGTCACGTATTGCCGTAAAACAAACCACCCAGAAACAAGTAGCTTAAAACAACAAGAATTATTTTTATCTTTCACAGTTTCTGTGGATCAGTAATTTGGGTATAGGTATGAATAGATGGTGGTTGGAGTGGGGGGCTGAAACAATTGGGGGCTTGCTGGGAATCTTTCTGTCTCTCTCTCTTCATGTAGTCTCAGGGCCTCTGCATGTGGACTCTGTGTAGGCTATTTTGGTTTCCTTACAGCATAATGGCCCTAGGGCAGTGAGACAGCTTTTATGATGGCCAGATACCTTAAAAGTGAGTGTTCCAGCAAAGTGGAGGATACATGGCCTTTTTATGACCCAACATTGGAATTAACAAAGTTTCGCTTTCATTGATTGATCAAAACAATCACAAAAGCAGACACAGCTTCAAGGAATAAGGACACAGATAGCATCTCCAGATGGAAGGAGTCTCAAAGTTACATTTAAGAAGAGCATATAAGATAGAAGATATTGTTGTGGATATTTTAGAAAATAGAATCTGCCCAATCAGCCACCATACTTGGTGATTTAAACATCAATATTGGTGATGCTTACCCAAACTCTGCCTTCTGTTTCCATTCTACCTCAGTACCTTTCACAGGGAAAATATTCGGAATTCTGTTCTTACCCAGGACAGCTTCAACACCAAGATCTAGAGCTTTGAAACTTCTCTGTTACAGGGGAAATTCTCTGTCTCCCACATTTTCATTCCAACTAAACCGGCTTGCTCATGAATACATTATTTATCTTTAAAAAGTCACCAGACAGCTTCTGTAAAACAAACCTTATACTATAGCTCCTTTACTTTTTGAACCAGATGTGATATGAATAGCCCAGTATGGTCATTTCCATTCCTATTCCTGAATTCTTATTCTGACAGAGTAACCCAATCATAGAAGAAGGGATGGAGAGCAGCTAAACAGAATTACACATTCTAGAATCCTTACTTCCAAATGTGAATGATGCAAACATGTCCACAAAAACGCCCACAAGTACATATTAATTACCTCCTTCTCGTCTATTAACCAGGACTTTAGTTTCTTCTTTCTCCTCTTTGTAGTGATCTATGGTCTGTCTATGGAGTCGATTCTAAGGCCATTGTGTTTTCTATCTCCTTTATGCATGGGGTTGGAAATATCTCAGCCTGAAGGGAAAAGATAAAGCACTAAAAAAAAGGCACCCTGAAGCTATAAACCGGAACTATAGAATTACTACTACAGAGTATTCACCAGAAAGCCAACGGAGGTGTGTTTGTGGTGAAGAAAGTCACTTTGGATTTGCACCATAGTGCTAAATATTTAGGTAATGAACTATTATATTGATTCTGCACTTGGAACTCAAACATTTATGCTTTAAAATTACTTTAACCTTTAAGAAAAAGCCTAATGCCCTTCAAAAGAATTTATATTACTACAAATATGCATTTACAGAATGTTTTCCTCTCACATTCTCTGTCAGATTAAGTGAAGTCTTTAAAAGGCAATATCATCAAGAGCTTTATAAAAATGTATGCTGTGATGCTGAACCTTAGGCTGCCCTTTGTGATCAGAAGGGCAATGTGACCGTATGCTGCAGAGTCTCCAAATGATGATACCTCTGAATAGGTCCCCTTTCCTAGGCGAGGACTGGAATCAGCTCAGTACAAGCTATTCCATTTCTTATTTTGAAACATACACAACACTAGTCCATAAACATACCTCATTTCCATAACTACATTGCCTATAGAAGCATCATAAACATTTTGGAAATGATATTTTTCCTCAATCATTTAGATTTAATGGGAATTTTAGAATAGAATAAAATTGAAACTTTAAGTTGTATCCTCACTAAAAGTTTTTCCCTTTAATGAAAAAATACTCTTAAAAGACTAACGTTTTTCTGTTGCCATTTACAATATTTCCCCCAACTCTCTAAGTGTAAAATTTCTAGGCAATAAGATTAGAAGATGGTAAAAAAGGCATCCAGCCAGGGGTCATGCCGTAATTCTGGAACTGCCACTGAATGATTGCTTGTCTCTGAGTAATCTTGGATAAAACACTAAATTCATCCTACAAAATCAGGAGTAGGTTTTCTCTGCTCTCCTCTCAGGGCTGTTGTGAGTGTATAAATAGATAAACGAATATTTTGTCCTTCTGAGACGACTCTGAGGAACCGTGGCTGATGGGATATGATTCATTCTCCCTGGTATCCTGCGTGTGCTTGAACCATTATTTTTACACTTAACAGCAGAACTTATGTCACTGACACAAGCCTGGCTTTTCCACAAGCAGTTCAGGTCAGCTATCCTGAACTGCATCATTTGTTTTTTCTCTTTAACTCTTCAATTAATCAGCACATGATCTGTCAGACATATAAATAGATAGATAGCCACCATTGAGTCAACTGTGACTCATGGCAAACTTATGTGCAATGGAATGAAACATTGACCGGTCCAGCATCATTCTCAAGATTGCCAGCACACTCAAAACTATCGTTGTAACTACAGTGCCAACCTAACTCACCAAGGGTCTTCCTGGCCACTGCAGGCCCTCTACATCATCAAACATGTTGCCCTTCTCCAGTGGTTGATCCCTTCTGATGACATGTCCAAAGTAAGTGAGTCAGTGTTCCATTGTGGTTCATAAGGTTTTCATGGCCTAATTTTCAGAAGTAGATTGCCAAGTCTTTTTTCCTAGTCTGTCTTAGTCTAGAAGCTCTGCTAAAATCTGTCCACCATGAATGACTCTGTTGGTATTTGAAATATCAGTGGCGTTGTTTCCAGCATCACAACACTATACAAGCCACCTTGCTTAATAAATAAATTGAATCCAAACACATCAACAATTCAGTAAGTCCACCCTACAATATAATATTTGCTGATTAGAAGAAAGATGATGTGTGTCTATAAACTGAAATATCCTAATCATTTTTCTCTCCATTCATCTATCCAGTGCTGACCGATAGAACTTTCTGCAATGATGGGAATGTTTTATATCTGTGTTGTCCAATACTGTAGTCGCTAGCCTCGTGGTTGCTGTACAATTGGGGAACTATGCTGGTGCAATTGTGGAAGTGAATTTTTAAGTTTATTTAATTAAAATTTAAGTAGTCACTTAGTGGTTCTCATACTACACAGTGCAGATGTGTGCCAAAGTCATAAAAATATTTTTTTGATAGGTAGAGAAAGTTTTCATGGTCTCTTAAATGCTTAAAACTGTACAGTCTAAGAATCTGCCAGCCTATATAACTTGTGAAATTGGCTTCAGATTAAACTCTGTACCTATAGACATCAGTTTCCTTTTTAAATAGATTATACAGAGCAAACTAACACACTTGCTTACTAGTTTCAACTACTTTCCTTTTGAGTATTAGCAAAGACGAGTGTGCTAGAGATCAGTTGTCTTCCTATAGCTGAAGCTTCCATTTTCAGGGGAGACATTTTGAGGATCTTAATGATGACTGATTCTCAGATATGGCTTCACAAAATCTTTGAGATTATGTCTTAGACACAGCCCCAAGTGAAGAGAAGTTAAGTGATTTTCCAGTGTTGCCACAGAGGTCAATGTTTTTATAAGAACTGAGGAAGAAATATTTGAGCCTGGTAGTCAAACAGTATTTTCAAGAGAATTTCATTTTTATCTTCTTAGGGAGAAAGTCACACATGGAGAGCAATTGGATGTAGGTCTTTGTAGGTTAACTTTCTCAAAAACAGAGTGAAATTTATAAAGCTGTGGTCTTTTAGGTAAGGAGGTTTCAGAATATAAAACAACAGTCATGATTAAAAACAGGAAACAAAGATGAATTAAATACCCTGAGGCCCAGGAACAAATTCCAAAGATAAGTAGAGTTTGGTTTGACAAGAGCAAATAATAAACTTGGGATCAACTCTATAAAGGTTGGCCTTACATTAGCTTCTCCACGTCTGAAGACATTTTAATTGTGAGAGGGAGCACTCTTAGTAATTGCTCTGGGAGAGAGATCAAAATTCGTATGGTTTTGAGTAAACACAGATGTATGGTCACCCTAACCTTTTAAAGAAAGTGTTCCAGGTCAGCATTAATGGTTTGACAGCAATGGTTACGACAATCCTGCTCTGTAGGATAGAATCATCATTTTCAGAATTCCCAAGAGCTGAGTTTTTAGATATCAGAAGTAGTTTCAAAAGTCCCTCTATGCACCTCCCTTTTGGGGAATGCACTTCGCAATGCTAATGTGTATCCAAGCCAAGTTAGTAGTGGGGGCTTCTGTCATTATACCTGAAACACATCCACTATGCAAGCTAAGCTAAGCAGAATATTTAGATAAGGGATATGCAAACTCCTTCTGTAAAGGGTCAGATGGTAAACATTTTAGGTTTTAGGCGGAGCCAAGATGGTGGAATAGACAGATGCTTCCGGAGAGCCCTATTTACAACAAAGACCCGAAAAAAACCAGTGAAACTAGTATATTTGTGACAAGCTGGGAGCCCTGAGCATCAAAGGCAAGCTTAGACAATGAACTGAGGGGCAGGGAAAGGAAGAGACCTTTCAGAACAGGAGAGGAGTTGCCGGACCTGAATCGCAGGGAGCCCTCAGGCACTATTCCCGGAGCAGCGATGGTAGCGGAGGTGGGCTCGTCCTAGCGTTTGGCCACAATTTCCTCAGGGAGAAGCAGCCGGCCACACAGCCTACTCACACCTCTGGAACCTGAGGAGAACGGCGCTCTCGGCAAAAGCTAAGTATTTGTGTGTATTTTACCGAGCCCCCCCCCAAACTGGCCTCAGCAGCTGAATCCCTGGGCCTGAGACAGACCCTGGTGAGCACCTAGAACCATCCTTCCAGCCTTGGGGAAGGAAAAAATTTGCAGCTGGGGGGAAAAGATAATTTGCTAGCTCCATTAACCAGGGGAACTCAGGACAGAAGCAGCTCCTGTCCAGGCATAAACTGTCTGTGGGCCTTAAGTAGTTTTCCCTTCTGCATGGACCCATGTGGGCCTATTTTGGGAGAATAGGCCCTTGCTGGCAGACTCCAACCATTTCAGCTATGTGATGGAGATGTGGGTGTTTGACATTTGACATTGCTTTACCTATTAAACAAGGTCCTCGCCTACCCACAACAGGGGCCGAAGGACTGGAAGCTCTACTGAGGTCACCCAGCCACCCACGACAGGGGTCCAAAGATGACTGGTACCTCCTAGTCCTTACAACCAAAAACTTTGGATGCCCATGATCCCTTTGCAGAACCCACCCACTAGAACACTGTAGGGAACAGAGATGAATTTTCTTCAAGGACACTTGAGAGTCAGTTCTCAGCCCCCTGCCTCGTTCAGAGCGTGACCCTCTGCTGCAAGCAGATACTGGTATATACCCCAATCACCCCTGCCCTTCTAAGACTGTAGGACAGAGCCTGTGCCACAAACTTGATGATCAGCTACCTGGAAACCTGAGCTGAATTCATACAAGAGAACTGAATGGACTCCTAGACTGATATATCGGGTAACAGCTCTAGCCATCTGAGGACAGAACGTCAGAGCTCCAAAGGTGAAAATAATCAAGCTAGCTCACTCAAGCAACCCATATGGGTGTACCAAAACAAAACAAAACAAGAAGCTACAACACAGTAAGCAATCATAAACTAATACAATAACTTATAGATGGCTCAGAGAAAACAGTCAATATTGAGTCACATGAAGAAATAGACCATGATCACCTCAACAGGCTCTCAAAACAAAGAATCCAGGGATCTTCTAGATGAAAGTGCATTCCTGGAATTACCGGATGCAGAATACAAAAGTTTAATATACAGAACTGCTCAAGACATCAGGAAGGAAATGAGGCAATATGCAGAACAAGTCAAGGGACACACAGATAAAGCAACTGAAGAAATTAGAAAGATTATTCAGAAACATAATGAAAAGTTTAATAAGCTGGAAAAATCCATAGACAGACTGCAATCAGAAATTCAGAAGATTAACAATAAAGTTACAGAAGTAGACAACTCAATAGAAAGTCAGAGGAGCAGAACTGAGCAAGTAGAAGGTAGAATTTCTGAACTCCAAGATAAATCACTTGGCATTAATATATTTGAAGAAAAATCAGATCAGAGAATTTAAAAAAATGAAGGAACCTTAAGAATCATGTGGGACTCTGTCAAGAGAAATAGCCTACGAGTGATTGGAATACCAGAACAGGGAGGGATAACAGAAAATACAGAGAAAATTGTTGAAGATTTGTTGGCAGAAAACTTCCCTGATATCATGAAAGATGAGAAGATATCTATCCAAGATGCTCATAGACCTCCACATAAGGTAGATGTTAAAAGAAAGTCACCAGTGCATATTATAATCAAACTTGCCAAAACCAAAGATAAAGAGAGAATTATAAGAGCAACGAGGGATAATGAAAAGTCCCCTACAAAGGAGAGCCAATAAGAATAAACTCAGACTACTCAGCAGAAACCATGCAGGCAAGAAGGCAATGGGATAACATATTTAAAAAATTGAAGGAAAAAAATTCCCTGCCAAGAATCATATATCCAGCAAAACTGTCTCTTAAATATGAAGGTGAAATTAAGACATTTCCAGATAAACACAAGTTTAGGGAATTTGTAAAAATCAAACCAAAACTATAAGAAATACTAAAGGGAGTTCTTTGGTTAGAAAATCAATAATATCAGGTATCAACCCAAGACTAGAACACTGGGCAGAGCAACCAGAAGACAAACCAGACAGGGAAATCCAAAAAAAAACAAAGCAAGATTATTTTTTAAAAAAGCCCAAAACAGGGTAACAGCAATGTTACTATATAAAAGAAGACAACATTAAAATAATAAAGAGGGACTAAGAAATGTAATCATACACCTTCCATATGGACAGGAAGATACAGTGATACAAAGAAATAAAAGTTAGTTTTAAATTTAGAAAAATAGGGGTAAATAATAAGGTAATCACAAAGGAGACAAACTATCCTACTCATCAAAATAAAATACAAGGGAAAAATACAGACTCAGCAGAAACAAAATTAACAAGAAATATGAGGAAAGGACAATATATAAAGAAAATCTACTCAGCACATAAAATCAAGTGGAAAAAAGAAACTGTCGACACACAAAAAAAGACATCAAAATGATAGCACTAAATTCATACCTATCCATAATTGCCAAGAATGTAAATGGACTAAATGCACCAATAAAGAGACAGAGTGGCAGAATGCATTAAAAAATAAGATCCGTCTACATGCTGCTTACAAGAGACACACCTTAGACTTAGAGACACAAACAAACTAAAACTCAAAGGTAGGAAAAAATATATCAAGCAAAAAACAATCAAAAAAGAGCAAGAGTGGCAATATTAATTTCTGACAAAATACACTTTAAAGTTAAATCCATCAGAAAGGATAAGGAAGGACACTATATAATAATTAAAGGGACAATACACCAAGAAGATATAACCATATTAAACATTTATGCACCCAATGACACAGCTGCAAGATACATAAAACAAGCTCTATCAGCATTGACAAGCTCCACATTAATAGTAGGAGACTTCAACATACCACTTTCGGTGAAGGACAGGATATTCAGAAAGAAGCTCAGTAAAGACACGGAAGATCTAAATGCCACAATCAACCAGCTTGACCTCATAGACATATACAGAACACTCCACCCAACAGCAACCAAGTATATTTTCTTTTCTAGTGCACATGGAACCTTCTCTAGAATAGACCACATATTAGGTCATAAAGCAAGCCTTAGCAGAATCCAAAACAATGAAATATTACAAAGCATCTTCTCTGACCATAAGGCCATAAAAGTGGAAATCAATAACAGGAAAAGTAGGGAAAAGAAATCAAACATTTGGAAAGTGAACAATACCCTGCTCAGAAAAGAGTGGATTATAGAAGACATTAATGATGGAATAAAGAAATTCAGAGAATCCAATGAGAATGAAAACACTTCCTATCAGAACCTTTGGGAAACACCAAAAGCGGTGCTCAGACGCCAATTTATATCAATAAATGCACACATACAAAAAGAAGAAAGGGCCCAAATCAAAGAATTATCTCTACAACTTGAACAAATATAAAGAGAGCAAAAAAAGGAAACCCACAGTCACCGGAAGAAAGCAAATAATAAAAATTAGAACTGAACTAAATGAAATAGAAAACAGAAAAACAATTGAAAGAATTAACAAGACCAAAAGCTGATTTTTTGAAAAAATCAACAAAACTGATAAACCACTGCCCAAACTGACAAAAGAAAAACAGGAGAAGAAGCAAATAACCCGAATAAGAAATGAGAGGGGGGATATTACAACAAACCCAACTGAAATTAAAAGAATCATGTCAGATTACTATGAAAAACTGTACTCAAACAAATTTTAAAACCTGGAAGAAATGGATGAATTCCTAGAAACATACTACCTACCTAAACTAACACAAACAGAGGTAGAACAACTAAATAGACCCATAACAAAAGAAGAGATTGAAAAGGTGAACAAAAAACTCCCAACAAAAAAAAGCCCTGCTCCTGACAGCTTCAATGCAGAGTTCTACCAAACTTTCAGAGAAGAGTTAACTCCACTACTACCAAAAGGTATTTCAGAGCATAGAAAAGGATGGAATACTCCCAAACTCATTCTATGAAGCCACCATATCCCTGATACCAAAACCAGGTAAAGACACCACAGGAAAAGAAAATTATAGACCTAATCCCTCATGAATGTAGATGCAAAAATCCTCAACAAAATTCTAGCCAATAGAATTCAACAACATATCAAAAAAATAATTCACCATGTCCAAGTGGGATTCATACCAGGTATGCAGAGATGGTTCAACATTAGAAAAACAGCTAATGTAATCCACCACATAAATAAAACAAAAGACAAGAATCACATGATTTTATCAACTGATGCAGAAAAGGCATTTGACAAAGTTCAACACTCATTCATGATAAAAACTCTCAGCAAAATAGAAATAGAAGAAAAATTCCACAACATAATAAAGGGCATTTATACAAAGCCAACAGCCAACATCACCCTAAATGGAGAGAGCCTGAAAACATTCCCACTGAGATCGGGAACCAGACAAGGATGCCCTTTATCACCACTCTTATTCAACATTTTGCTGGAAGTCCTAGCCAGAGCAATTAGGCTAGATAAAATAATAAAGGGCATCCAGATTGGCAAGGAAGAAGTAAAAGTATCTCTATTTGCAGATGACATGATCTTATACACAGAAAATCCTAAGGAATCCTCCAAAAAACTACTGAAACTAATACAAGAGTTCAGCAGAGTATCAGGGTACAAGATAAACATACAAAAATCCGTTGGATTCCTCTACACCAACAAAAAGAACATCGAAGAGGAAATCACCAAATCAATGCCATTTACAGTAGCCCCCAAGAAGATAAAATACTTAGGAATAAATCTTACCAGAGATACAGAAGACTCATACAAAGAAAACTACAGTACATTTCTGCAAGAAACCAAGAGACTTACATAAGTGGAAAAAAATGCCTTGCTTGTGAATAGGAAGACTTAACATTATAAAAATGTCTATTCTACCAAAAGCGATCTACACATTTAATGCAATTCCGATCCAAATCCCAGTGACATTCTTTAATGAGACAGAGAAACAAATCACAAGTTTCATATGGAAGGGAAAGAGGCCCCGGATAAACAAGGCATTACTGAAAAACAAGAACAAAGTGGGAGGCCTTACTTTACCTGATTTTAGAACCTATTATACCACAACAGTAATCAAAACAGCCTGGCACTGGTACAACAACAGATACATGGATCAATGGGACAGAATTGAGAATCCAGACATAAATCCATCCACATATGAGCAGTTGATATTTGACAAAGGCCCCAAAACTGTTAAATGGGGAAAAGACAGTTTTTTTAACAAACGATGCTGGCATAACTAGATATCCATCTGCACAAAAATGAAACAAGACCCATACCTCACTCCATGCACAAAAACTAGCTCAAAATGGATCAAAGACCTAAATATAAAATCTAAAACGATATGGAAGAAAAATAGGGACGTTAACAGCCCTAATACATGACATAAACAGTATACAAAACATTATAAAGAGCGTAGAAGAAAAACTAGATAACTGGGAGCTCCTAAAAATCAAACAGCTATGCTCATCCAAAGACTTCACCAAAAGAGTAAAAAAACTACCTACAGACTGGGAAAAAGTTTTTAGCTATGGGATTTCTGATCAGCGCCTGATCTCTAAAATCTACATGATACTGCAAAAACTCAACTGCAAAAAGACAAATAACCCAATTAAAAAATGGGCAAAAGATATGAATAGACACTTCACTAAAGAAGACATTCAAACAGCTAACAGATATATGAGGAAATATTCACGATCATTAGCCATTAGAGAAACGCAGATCAAAACTACAATGAGATTTCATCTCACTCCAACAAGGCTGGCATTAATCCAGAAAGCACAAAATAATAAATGTTGGAGAGGCTGTGGAGAGATTGGAACACTCATACACTGCTGGTGGGAATGTCAAATGGTAGAACCACTTTGGAAATTGATTTGGTGCTTCCTTAAAAAGCTAGAAATAGAACTACCATATGATCTCTGGGATGATCCAGCAATCCCACTCCTTGGAATATATCCTAGAGAAATAAGAGCCTTTACAGGAACAGATATATGCACACCCATGTTTATTGCAGCACTGTTTACAATAGCAAAAAGATGGAAGCAACCAAGGTGTCCAGCAACGGATGAATGGATAAATAAATTATGGTATATTCACACAATGGAATATTATGCATCGATAAAGAACAGTGAGGAATCTGTGAAACATTTCATAACATGGAAGAACCTGGAAGGCATTATGCTGAGTGAAACTAGTCAGTTGCAAAAGGACAAATATTGCATAAGACCACTATTATAAGAACTTGAGAAATAGTTTAAACTGAGAAGAAAACATTCTTTTTTTGATTACGGGGGGGGAGGGAGGGTGGGAAAGCGGAATTCACTAATTAGATAGTAGATAAGAACTACTTTGAAAAAAAAAGGAAAGGACAGCACACAATACAGGGGAGGTCAGCACAATTGGACTAAACCCAAAGCAAAAAAATTTCCTGAGTACACCGAATGCTTCGAAGGCTAGCGTAGCAGGGGCAGGATTCTGGGGACCATGGTTTTAGGGGACATCTAAGTCAATTGGCATAATAAAATGTATTAAGAAAACATTCTGCATCCCACTTTGAAGAGTGGCATCTGGGGTCTTAAACGCTAGCAAGCAGCCATCTAAGATGCACCAATTGGTCTCGACCCACCTGGATCAGAGGGGAATGAAGAACACCAAGGACACAGGGCGATTACAAGCCCAAGAGACAGAAAAGGCCACATGAACAAGAGACTACATCATCCTGAGACCGGAAGAGCTAGATGGTGCTTGGCTACAACCGTTGACTCCCATGACAGAGAACACAACAGAGAACCCCCGAGAGAGCAGGAGAGCAGTGGGATGCAAACCCCAAATTCTCATAAGACCAGACTTAATGGTCTGACTGAGACTAGAAGGACCCTGGTGGTCATGGCCCCCAGACCTTCTGTTGGCCCAGGACAGGAGCCATTCCCGAAGCCAACTCTTCAGACATGGATTGGACTGGACAATGGGTTGGAAAGGGATACTGGTGAGGAGCGAGCTTCTTGGATCAGGTGAACACTTGAGACTATGTTGGCATCTCCTACCTGGAAGGGAGATGAGAGGGTGGAGGGGGTTAGAAGCTGACGAAATGGACACAAAAAGAGAGAGTGGAGGGAGAGAGCGGGCTGTCTCATTAGGGGGAGAGTAATTGGGAGTGTGTAGCAAGGTGCATATGGGTTTTTGTGTGAGAGACTGACTAGGTTTGTAAACTTTCACTTAAAGCACAATAAAAATTATTAAAAAAAAAATTTAGGTTTTTGCAGGCCTTGTGGTCTCTTTCACAGCTACTCAATCTGCTTGTACCATGAAAACAGCCATAGACAATACATAAATGAATTAGTGTGGGTTCCAATAAAACTTTATTTACCAAAACAGAGGGTGAACTGATTGATGTAGATAGGCCCTGGCATGAGAGACACAGAAGTCAGACCAACATTCCCCATTGCCATGAAATCAGTTCCAACTCATTTTGACCCCATGTGATCCAGAGTATAACTACTCCATAGGGGTTTCTTGGCTGTAATCTTCATGGAAGCAGATTTCTGGGCTTTTCTCCTGGGCTGCCACCGGCTGGGTTCAAACTGTACAAACCACTTGTGCCACCCAGGAACTATAAACCAGCATTGAGATTCCTTATATTCCCATAGGAGCCCTGGCAGTGCAGTGGTTAAGAGCTTGTCTGCTAACTAAAAAGCCGGCAGTTCGAATCTACCAGCTGCTCCTTGGAAACCGTATGGGGCTGTTCTACTCTGTCCTATAGAGCCACTATGAGTTGGAAGCGACTCAATGGCAATGGTTTTTATATTCCCACAGGGCCCTTCCTCACACAGAAATAGCTCCCTTCTTCCCTTCATAAGCTTCATTCATTAAGCTTATGTATACTGAGAATCAACTGTACCAGCTCTTGGGTTACAAAAATATGTCTTTCTAATTTTCCTCTGGATAAACTCCTAACATGCTGGAAGAGTAAGTGATATGGCTTAGTGTTAGAGACACTGAGTCCAAGGTCATAGGATGATTGAAACAGAACCAGGACTGACCTCATTGACCTGATTTAGTGTATGGCACCTTTCATTACCATCGTAGCCTGGCAGGTTTTTGGTTGAACAAGAAAAACAGTGGAACAACGTGAATCCATTTTTAGAAGCTCTTTTTATAGCTTACATCCTATGCATAGCGGTATTTCCCCCAAGATTTTTGTTTTTAATAACCCCAACATAAAATTAATAATAAACGTGTTTTTCTAGATGGTATTATATTTTTATCAGAAACCACTAGAAACGTGTAAAACAATATAATGGCAAAGTAATTAGCACTTTCAATGTTTTTATTAGATTCAATTAAGTATTCTGCTACCTGATAAATATACACTAATTAGTAGGAACATTTATAGAAAAGCGTTTTGTCTTTCTGCTATTCTATAATATTCTATTCTATAGTATTTTTTCTAAGTGATATTTATCTCAGAGCTACCTATTTCCCTTGGTTCTAATTCTTAAAAAGAAAACTGAAACTATATTTAGATATAATGTTGAGACTGATCTTATGTGAAATGACTTAATTTCTTACTTTGCAGTTACATTAACCATGCTCAGGTCACCAGGAGCCCCCTGTGATTTACCTTACATAACAAATAAAATGCCCAATGGCAGCTTCAACATGTTAAGGCAGGGATAGGGCACCTCCAACCCATTACAATTCGTGAAACTAGTAAATAATTTCTTAAAGAAATGTGGTGTAACATATAGCTCAGGGTACATTCTAAATTGTTAAGGTAGGCTCAAGGAAGATTACATTATTGTCCTGGCATTCATGACAATGCCTATTAAATGTTTGTTCAACCCATCCTTACTACAAAATTAATTAGGATAATATATGGACTAAGATATACCAGACTTTGTATTAATGTCTTTCATAATTCTCCTTAAAACTGTGTGAGTGAGTGTGGGGAATAAAACTTATCTGCATTTCTTGGTGCTCCAATAAAAATCTTAGACTTCTTCCCCATGAAAAGCAGAGAAGAATAATTTTTCCTTGTCTTTGGCCTCTGGGGTGTCTGGCTCCCACGTGGGATAATTTACCTGGCTCTCATTGCATCGCCCTAGGAGTAAGGACTAGGGCAAAGGGGGTCAACACACTTATTATTTACTGTGGGGGAATAAGAACTCTTTCTCTGACCCAGAACACCTGGTGTGAGCGTTCAGGACAAAATGAATAAAGATGAACATGAAAACCCCAGCACTGAGATAAATCCTTTTTACAAACGAGAAGACGGAAGTTTACTAGCACATTAGAAGTCTAAGTCAACAGACCAAGTATGGAAGCTGAAAACTCCTCCTGTTACTGAGCTTTCAGTTTTTTAAATGTACCTTTCTTTGCTCCGGATTGTTGAGAAGGGAAAGTTCCTGAACTATCTTCCTCTTCACCCTAGTTGCCTGCCCTTGAACCAGGGTTTAAAGCCCTGCCTTAGTTTCCTAGTGCTATTGTAACAGAAATATCACAAGTGGGTGGCTTTAAAAAACAGAAATTTATTTTCTCACGGTTTAGCAGACTAGAAGTACTGACTATAGAAGGCGGCTCTCTCTCTGTCAGCTCTGGGGAAGGGTCCTTGACTCAGCTTCTGTATCTGCTTCCCCCTCCCCAGCGTTCCTCTCTTCCTTGGTGATCTTCACGTGGCATCTATCATTCCCCCCTTCCACCATTTGTGCTTCTTGTCTGTGTGTCTAATCTGCTCTTTTTATAACTCAAAAGTGATAAGGTCCAAGAAATACCCTATACTGTTATGGCCTTATTAACATAACCAAGAAACCCTTATTCTGAAATGGTATAGGGTTAGGATTCTAACATATATTTTGGGAAGACACAATTCAATCCATAACAGCCCCCACCTTTCCTACCCTTTCCTCCAGCACTTTTAATCCCTAAAGGCTGCTCTAGTGTGTCTTCCTTTGCGCCCTTCCTGAGTTGCTTTCATACTTATGCCTTGAGGTTTCCAAAACACATCTGGTGCGAGGGGTTCAGGGAAAGAATTGGGCATCACACCTTCTGAACCAGATGCCCCTTCCAAGGAAATCAGCTGTGTCTCAAAACTGTGTTCTATCTGTGTCATGCCTACTTAACTGAGCATGAAATGCCATTAGGACTTCTTACCTCTCATGTTAAAATTAACAAATACAATTTTCTGCTTATCTGAGGAGAGTTCCAAAGCTAAGACAAAGATCCAAATATGGAGGAGTCTTTCCATTCAGAGGCAGAGAAACACAGCCCTCTCCAAAGGGAGGGAGCAGGCCTTGGCCTCCGGTAGATTCCAAAACCAAACCCACTGCCATCGAGTTGATTCTGACTCATAGTGACCCTATAGGACAGAGTAGAACTGCCCCATAGAGTTTCCAAGGAGCGCCTGGTGGATTCAAACTGCCGACCTTTTGGTTAGCAGCCGTAGCACTTAACCACTACACCACCAGGGTTTTCTCTGGTAGATTGCCAGGGCCTAAATTCTAGATGGTAATGATGATTACGCATGCAGACTAAGGACTTGATAGCCTTGGTGGTGGCTATTGCGCACTTGGGAAGTCTGGACTCAAGGCAGGCTGAAAAGGGGATCTAGAGGGAAGAAGAGTTTTGTCCAATCACTCAAAGTTGGAAGGCAGATGGGAGTTTGTTCATATAATCAGTGGTGAGGGTCATAGGAGGGAAAGACCCTGGGTCCAGAAGTTAAAAAGAGACATTGAGGTTGCTTTAGCAGAACAAGATCTTTGGAAATGAAGGTTTCCCATTACAGAGATTTCTTTGCAAATCTTATAGAGTGTGGGGAATTGGGGCTGATTCATGTAAGCAGAAGCAAGAGAAGAGAAGGTGAAGGATCTCTGCCCTTTGACATTGTGATGAGAGCTGTTTGAAGCTCAGTCCTCCATTCTGGGAGAAATCCAATGCGTTCCCTAAAATTCCTCTTAAGTTTAACATGATTAGGCCTCTGGTGAACTGGGGAGGAAATGCCACATCTAAAGGCATTCCAATTCAACGTAAAAAAAATATACATCTTCATGATGACAAATTGGTGAATGAGCTTTGTGACTTTGTAAGTCTGTCTAAGGGGATAACTGGTGACAGCTGGTAATCTTTTAATTTCTCTTGTTATTATGATGCATAGAAGAGGGCTGTGGTTCACTGGTAGAATTCTTGCCTTCCATGCAGTAGACCTAGGTTTGATTCCCAGCCAATGCACTTCTTGAGCAGTCACCACCTGCCTGCCATTGGAGGCATGTTTCTATGATGCTGAGCAGGTTCCAGCAGTGCTTCCAAATTAACATGAAGTAGGAAGAAAGACATGGTGATCTGCTTCCAAAAATCTGCTAAGGAAAATGCAGTGGATCACAGCGGTTCCATCTGCAACCAGTCACGGGGATGGCATAAAACCAAGCAGCATTTCACTTCATTGTACATGGGGTCGCCATGAATCTGGGGCTGACTTGACAGCAGCTAACAACATGGTGGGGGGAAGATGCTGATCTTTCTTGTTCCTTCATTCTATTATATTCCATTTCTGTCATTGACTCATCTGTCTCCTCATTTTTTGTTCTCTTTTAGTCCCGTTTTGCATGTCTCTCTTTGTTCCACCTGTGTCTCTCTCTGTTCCCCCAAATGTTCCCATATCCCCACCCTGGCAAAAATGAACACATTAGACACATTTAAAAGTTACTTATTGAATGGAAATATTTTATAATTTCTGGTTGTAATTTGACATGAAATAGAAAGATTTGTTTTCCTGAGAAAAATCCTGTCCCTCTCCCAACCCTTCACCCCCATTAAATATAACATTTGAACTTGTATATAGCTCTTGAGTGATTTTCTTTTCCCTTAGTCACTTATTCTTAAACAGTTTACAAAAGTAACTTTTATGTTATTTGATGTTTTATTCATACTAAAGCTTTATTTTATTTATTTATTTTTAAGGGTACCAACTGTCCTATTCTAAAGTTAATTATAATTCACAGTTAATCGTCTTTTTTTTTTTTTTTTAACATAGTATCTCTTTGGAAAACCGTGTACATTGATTCTTTCTGACCATGAATTTCCCTAAAGTAAAATTCTAGCATAATCAAATTTACTTTCTTGTATCTGTTCAGCAATCTAGAGAATTTCATTCTGAGAACAGGCAAATATTGACAGCCCACCTTGGGAGAAAATTAGAAATGGGGGGAACTGGGATTTGGGAGAAGACAAGGATTGAGCACGTGGAGGTTTTGAGTAGAGGTTTACCATGGTAGTGTTGCATTAGCCTTTAGGAAGAGGAAGGAGGTGGAGGGGAAGTAATTTGGGCTTCAGAACCAACTTCTGCAGCGGCAAGAGAAGCAGGAGCCATGCAGCCTGCAAAAGGGGCCAGTGAAACCAAGCACGGGGGCTTCACTGCATTCTAGAATCCTCCAGTGCATAACAGTATTTGAAGATTTGAAAACTACCCCATTTAAGACTAGAACAGATGTGTTAAATAACACAAACGTCTTGTCATTTGCAGCCATGGAGCAGAGTTGGGCTTGGGCAAGAGAAGTTAATAACTCTGACTCAAAATTGGAAAGGCATTGACCACTTAAAAGAGACTGGAGAGGTGGAGGAGGAGAAAAATGTCTGTCACAACACCCACAGTCTCTACAACAAAACACAAGTGATTTCAAGCATGTCTTTGACAATGAATGAAAGGAAAATTCTGAACAAAGGACAATATAAAATTACACCTCAAGATCAATTACTACCTGCTGAATTATGCGATCTGCTTCTGTTAAGATTCCAAAATCCAGAGCCAAGAAAACCCTACGCAGCAGTTCTACTCTGTAGCATATGGGGCCGCCACTGTCAGAAATGACTCAGTAGTAAACTAACAAGTTACGTAAAACTTACCAATAGTGTCTTTATTTACTGTGTGGAGAGATCTTTATTGTCTTAGTTTCAGCAAATGTTAAAAATATTTAAGATTTTCTTTCATGACCTGAGTTATTCTAACATTATTTATCCCATAAAGATCTTTAGTCCATCAGCTTAAAATTCTCTTCCTATAAGGGTTTTTAGGAACGTGGTCTTTCCAGTTGTTAGGGTTCAGGGGAGGAATATTGGACATTTGATGGGAGGAATTTAGGAGGCTTTTACCTGTCATTGAATTGAATCTCCTTTTATTATGTTACCATATAGCATTCTTGACAAGTAGTTTTCTAATTTTTGTCTAAATGCCACAAGTTGTAGAAAGTTCACCATCATACAGGGCAGCCCATTAATTTTCAAATAGGAATATTTGTTTGAAAACATCCCTCACACTGGTCAAAATGTCCCTTCTGGCAATTTCTATGCACTGATCTCCTTTCTGCTCTCAGAAGTAACAAAAAGTAAAATCTATGTCCTCTCCCAAGTGATAAAGACAACTTTTATGTGTGTGGTCCAAGCTCTTTCCCCTGGTAGCAAATCTCCTGTGCATTTCTGCATAACATTCTATTTTTAATACCAAATATGACACTTCATTAGTGTAATCCCATTATATCTGATATAGGTATACCAAGGTTTCCGATATAGGTAGGCAGCTTCATTTAATCTTATTTTCTTAATTTCTCTGCCATCCTTACCTTTTTCCTTTCCCTGTTCTAGTTCCATCCTTGACATGCTATCAACTGTCTCAGCCTTTCTTTCTGCTCCTTCAACTCCCACATTCCATTGTCCCTTGGTTACTACTCCTCCCCTGCAGACAAACAAACAAACAAAAGCTTGGGCCTGGGCCTGACAGGTGGCTCCTCTGGGGCAGGCCTTGGGCTGAGCCATCTCCTAGCTGTGGGGTAAAACACTCAGAGCCACAAACCCCAGCATAAAAGGTCTTTAGGCACTGCCTCTAAAAGGTCCTCTTGGGGGAGCTAAGCCTGGCAGGAAGGTGCTGGAGCCCAAAGGGGCAGCTGCATCAGAACCTACAGCTCTGAGGCTCCTGGAAGCCAGACACTGAAGTTGGAGGAGCCAGTAGGGACCAGAGAGATATTTAATAATGTTTATGCATTTTATATTTGAAATACTTTAATACACAAATTCTCTGATTTTTACAAAAGCAAATTCTGACACTTAAAAATAATAAAATGCCAATGGTAATAATGGTAGATCAGTGTTATGGGAAATAACACTAAAATGCAGTCATGCTTTTTCCTCTCTATTGTAGTCACTCCACCTCCACTGAGCCTTCTGGTCTGCAGGCTCACTTACCTATTAGTTTCTTCTTCTGCCCCTAAATGACAGGATTTTGGCCCCACTCCCTGAATATTTTGCTTCTTTTAATGTTTATGAGACTGATTTTGGCTTTCACCTAATAAAAATAGCTATTACTATTCATTCCATGAAGACTTGGTGAAAGCCAACTCCGTCGGGCACTATGCTAAGAGCAATAAAGAGCCAGAGGGACAACATAAGGAGACGGGTCAGCCTGTGGGCTCTGAAACCAGGCTGCATATGTTCAACCCCATCTCTGCACTTGCCAACTTCTAGCTACTATTTATACCATTTTAACTCAGTATTGAAGTCACTCCTGAAGTATACCCTTCAGGCAAAGATTAGACAGGCCCATAAAACAAAATGAGACTAAATGGGCACACCAGCCCAGGAGCAAGGACCACAAGGCAGGAGGGGCCAGGAAAGTTGGTAATGGGGAACCCAAGATCAAGAAGGGGAGTGTGTTGACATGTTGTGGTGTTGGCAACCAATGTCACAAAACAATATGTGTATTAATTGTTTGAGAAACTAATTTGCTCTGTAAACCTTCATCTAAAGCTCACATACACAAAGAATATATTCCAAAATTCTAAGGAGGGAAACATGCACATATCTTTTGACAGCACAGTCCTCGTTAGCAGATGGCAGCTAAGAGGTATCACAGTCCTTGTTATCATTCAAACCTTGTCAGACAGAATTTTAATTGATCTTAAACATTGTCTTTCATTAGTGTTTTATTTTTCTAGTTCCAAGAAATCGTCCTTCGCTTTTTGAGGTTTAGACTTCTTTTAAAACACTTAAGCAGGTGTTCTATGACTGCTGGGAGCCAAGAAAATATTCTTGAAAAAACTTGGCCTGACTGAATGGCTTCAACGTGGGTTCTAGAGGTTTCCACCAATAGCCACGGCAGTCCCATGAGAGTTGCAGGCCAGTGGGAGTTTCTGCTTGGGAAGGACATGATTGTCAGTAGCAGGCAGCCTCTGGCCATGTCGGTGGAATGTTAGCTCTGGGGCCAACATGTGAACTGCAGACTTCTTGAGGCCAAGAATGTGTCTGATACAGACTGTCAGGAGACTGAATATTGTTCAGATATATGACCTGCCTACAACAAACAGTTGCTTGGTCTTTATTAAAATATTGACCTGAGAAAACCTACATTTGCATTAACATTTTATATCTACCAACAAACCTTTGATGAAATGAGTATTTTATTTGGAAGCAAAATGATGTATAAGAGAAGGTCAGGCTCAGAATCAGGCAGCCTTGGTCCCCAGCTCCTTCACTTTCAGGCTGTGTCATTTTGAGCAAGTAGTCAATGACTGCCTTAATTTTGAACATTTTTCAGTATTGTTCAAAATAAAGTAGCAGGTGGGAAAATAGACAAGCTCTTTCAGAAAGCAATTGAAAAGTTTATAGAAGAATGCCTTAAACAATGGAGATGGCTACGGCCAACCTGAGCTGTCTGAGAAATGTGAGGGATTTACATATCAGTAACATGTACATCATGCTTGGTAAAGTAGAAGGCCAGCGAAAGAGAGGAAGACCCTCAACGAGATGGATTGACACAGTGACTGCAATAATGCACTCAAACATAGCAACAATTGTGAGGATGGTACAGGACCAGGCAGTGTTTCATTCTATTGCACATAGGGTCTCTGTGAGTCAGAACTGACTCAATGGCACCTAATAACAACAACATGTACAGTAGGAGTTCCTAGGTGGTGCAAAATGTTAAACACTCAACTACTAGCCAAAAGGTTGGCAGTTCGAACTCATCCAGAGGTTCCTTGGAAGACAGATCTGGCAATTTGCTTTCAAAAGGCCACAACCGTAAAAAACCCAATGTTCTACTCTGTAAACATGGGGTCACCATGAGTCGGAATCTATGCAAGAGCAACAGGTTTAATTTTGTTTTTTTGTAGCATCTACAGAACCTTAATGGTATAGGCATTAAGATTTATGACTACTAACCAAAAGGTCAGCAATTCAAATCCACCAGCTACTCCTTGGAAAACTTATGGGGCAGTTCTACTCTGTCCAATATGGTCAATGGCAACAGATTTTTTTCCTGTTTTGTTTTGTTTTTTACAGTGGCCCGAAAGGAGCCTTGGTGGAACAATAGTTAAAGTGGTCAGCTACTAACCAAAAGGTGGGTGATTCTAACCCACCAGCTGCTCTGCTGCAGAAACAAGTGGCAGCCCACTTACATAAAGATTTTTGGCCTTCAGAAAACCCTATGGGTTGGAACTGACTCAATGGCGGTGGGTTATCATGGCCAGAAATTGGTATTTGGAAAAAATTTAGGAAAACTGTTGATTTCTCTCTCCTTTAGGAAAAAGTAGATACTGTCTTTTGATTGGGGGAAAAAAAATTACTTGGAGTGCATGACCTAAAGATGTTCTAAGTGTCTCTGTTCTCTGTCTTTCAGCTCCTGCTCCATGAAAGGAAAGACAGTGAAGTTAGAATGAGGGGACTGTCCTGTTTCTGCCCCTCTTCTCAAACGCCCACATGAGGGAGATGCACAAAGATAACCAGGCTTAGTGATGAGATGATAAAGAGCTACAGGGCCTCTAAGTTCAAAGAAAGCCCAAGAATTCGGGAGAAAGATTCAATTCCCAGTGCTTGACAAAAAAGGGTCAAGTATTGTAGTGACCTTTCCACTATTTTTAGTGTTGCTCAGAAGATAATCACTTAATGTCTCCTCTTTAAAATTAAAGAGAAATATTTACTATTGAAAGGAGAAACTCACTGGCTGATAAAACCCATGGAATCTGTTAGCATTATAGATGCAGATGAGAGGACTGGATTGAATTAACATATTGTCATTAAATATTGTTTTGCAAAGTGACTGGTTGTTTTTATTTCATACTTAAGTCATGAGATGAACTTGAGTGCACATTTCTGGAAAAAGTTACAGAGAAGGATTTCTTGAGTATTTGTGGTATTACAAATCGGAATAAGTTACTAGTGGAGGCTGTCTCTTGTTTCTTTGCTAATTTCTATCAAAGAATAACTTCTTATCTGCTGTGGTTTAAGCATGATTTAAGAAGTTTGGATCAGATTGTATTTCAAGTTTCCTACTACCCAAAAAAACCCAAACCCACTGTCATTGAGTGGATTCTGACCCATAGCAACCCTATAGGATAAAGTATTGAGCACCTTCTAAATTCTTGTCATTCTTTTAAGTGCTTGGGCTACAAAAGTGACTATGGTTTCAACCCTCAAGAAACTTACATTCTCAAGTCCATTGCTGTCAAATTCAACTCATAACGACCCTATGAAAACCAAACCAACCCCCCGGCCCTCTAGTCGATTCCGACTCATAGCGACCGTATAGGACAAAGTAGAACTGCCCCATAGGGTCTCCAAGGAGCAACCTGTGAATTCAAACTGCCAATCTTTTTGGTAAGCAGCATAGCTCTTGACCACTGTGCCACCAGGGCTTCTAAGTTTCCTACTAGTCCTTTAAAATAACTCTCAGCCACTTTAAGCCTTCTTGGGGGAAGTGTTGGAGTCCCAGGGTGGTGCAAAGAGTTAATGAGCTTGACTGCTAACTGAAAAGTTAGAGGTGTGAGTTTACCCAAAGGTACCTTGAAAGAAAGGCCCGGCATTCTCTTTTTGAAAAACCAGCCATTGAAAATCCTGTTTAACATAGCTCTACTCTGGCACACACACGGGGTCTCCATGAGTCAGAATCAACTCAATGGCAACTGGTTTTTATGGGGAGAAGTGTTTCTGTTCAGGTTTCCCTCCATGAAACCCCTTGGCATATAAGTGGTGGTTGCTAGCAAACTGGTAGCCAAAAAAGGGTGGGTTTCTTGCATTCAAGCACATTTGCAGGGGCATATATTTTTCCACATACTTTTATTTATCTTTCTCATCCATTCGACTATTATGTATCAGCATATATGTTTTGTTTTGTTTTCCTTTTGAAAGGAAGATAAATAGGTGATGGGTGTAGAGGACTGTCAAGGGGAAAATCAATAATATTCCATGTTTGATAATAAATGAGAGAGATGCAGAACACACTGCTGACTACTGTGGAAATGTCTCTTTGTTCTTAGGTATTACATATGGGTTTTATTCGGTAATGATATTCTTAAAAAATAAAAAAGGAAGCTGACAAAAAAGAATGGAGTATAATTTAGATAATCTAGTTCATGTCAGGATTTAGTTTCAAAATATTTTTAAAGAAATAGAGGCAATAAACTTTCAGAGGGGTATACTTCTAACCCTTTACCTAATATTCCATTAACAGAACCCAGGAGATAATGTATTTACAGGAAGCTATCACCCTGCCCTTACATGGGTTCAAACACATTTCTTTTCTTTTTTAGTTTCATGGACAAAAGGTGGCTATATGAATAAAACTAATTAGCTACCAGAAGAAAACCACAGCCTTTCATTACAATCAGAGTTGATATGGGCTTATCCAAAGGTTTAGTATATTGCGGGCCCTGTCAATGCTTAAAAAGGAACTGGATAATTCCCATAATTAATACAGAAACTAGAGTTGATATTCTGCTTTAAAATTCCATATTAAATATAAAAAGTAAAACTGGCCCAATAATAAAATATTGGACACATAAAAGAGATAAATAAATTTCTATATACAGCCTGGAAAATTCTGCCTAAATATTGCAATCTAGCAAGTTATGATCTGACGGGACAGTATACAAATGAGATTGTCATTGTTTTGGATAATTCATTGCTTAAATCTAAAAATTAAATATTCCAACAATTTTCATTTCTCGATCCTCTGAACTTCATTACTAAAATGAAGCTGTAATTATAAATCCTACTGTGCCCTCGGTAGTTAATCTGGTAGTGACACCATTTATTCATTATGTACACTGTGGTGTTTTAGTGCATATTATATTCTGAAAACATAATTTGTCTTATGGAAGAAGACTATGTTTCAAAATGGTAGGTCAACTTTAGCTCTTTTGAACTAGGTCAATCATGTTTTATGATTTTCATCAAGGCTTGCCTCATATGTACAGAAATCAAAACCCCCCAAACCAAAAAGTCCTGTATAGTCCAAATATCTGTCCCATATGACTGGATACCCCCACGTGTCTGTCAGGTTGTCGTACTGTGGGAGTTTGTGTGTTGCTGTGATGCTGGAAGCTATGCCACCAGTATTCAAATACCAGCAGGGTCACCCATGGAGGACAGGTTTCAGATGAGCTTCCAGACTAAGACAGACTAGGAAGAAGGACCTGGCAGTCTACTTCTGAAAAGTATTAGCCAGTGAAAACCTTATGAATAGCAGCAGAACATTGTCTGATATAGTGCTGGAAGATGAGCCCCCCCGGTTGGAAGGTACTCAAAAGATGACTGGGGAAGAGCTGCCTCCTTAAAGTAGAGTCGACCTTAATGACATGGATGGAGTAAAGCTTTCGGGATCTTCATTTGCTGATGTGGTGTGACTCAAAATGGCAAGAAACAGCTGCAAACATCCATTAATAATTGGAACCTGGAATGTATGAAGTATGAATCTAGGAAAATTATAAATTGTCAAAAATGAGATGGAACACATAAACATTGATATCCTAGGCATTAGTGAGCTGAAATGGGCTGGTATTGGCCATTTTGAATCAGACAATCATATAGTCTACTATTCTGGGAATGACAACTTGAAGAGGAATGGTGTTGCATTCATCATCAAAAAGAACATTTCAATATCTATCCTGAAGTACTACGCTGCCAGTGATAGGATAATATCCACATGCCTACAAGGAAGACCGGTTAACATGACTGTTATTCAAATTTATGCACCAACCACTAGGGCCAAAGATGAAGAAATAGAAGATTTTTATCAGCTGCTGGAGTCTGAAATTGATCGAACATACAATCAAGATTCATTGATAATTACTGGTGATTGGAATGGGAGAGTTGGAAACAAAGAAGAAGAATCAGTAGTTGGAAAATATGGCCTTCATGATAGAAACAATGCTGGAGATTGAATGATAGAATTTTGCAAGATTAATGACTTCTTCATTGCAAATACCTTCTTTCACCAACATAAACAGCGACTGTACACATGGACCTCGCCAGATGGAACACACAGAAATCAAATGACTACATCTGTGGAAAGAGATGATGGAAAAGCTCAATATCATCAGCCAGAACAGGGCCAGGGGCCAGCTGTAGAACAGACCATCAGTTGCTCATATGCAAGTTCAAGCTGAAAATGAACAAAATCAGAGCAAGTCCATGAGGACCAAAATATGACCTTGAGTATATCCCACCTGAATTTAGAGACCATCTCAAGAATAGATTTGACGCATTGAACACTAGTGACCGAAGAGCAGAAGAGTTGTGGATGACATCAAGGACATCATCCATGAAGACAGCAAGAGGTCACTGAAAAGACAGGAAAGAAAGAAAAGACCAAGACTAATGTCAGAGGAGACCCTGGGCTTGCTCTTGAGCATCGAGCAGCTAAAGCAAAAGGAAGAACTGATGAAGTAAAAGAACTGAACAGAAGATTTCAAAGGGCCTCTCGAGAAGACAAAGTAAAGTATTATAGTGACATGTGCAAAGAACTGGAGATGGAAAACCAAAAGGGAAGAACAGGCTTGACATTTCTCAAGCTGAAAGAACTGAATAAAAAATTCAAGTCTTGAGTTGCAATAGTGAAGGATTCCATGGGGAAAATATTAAACGATGCAAGAAGCATCAAAAGAAGATGGAAGGAATACACAGAGTCATTATACCAAAAAAAATTAGTTGATATTCAGCCATTTCAAGAGGTGGCATATGATCAGGAACTGATGGTACTGAAGGAAGAAGTCCAAGCTGCTCTGAAGACATTGGCGAAAAACAAGGCTCCAGGAATTGATGGAATATCAACTGAGATGTTTCAACAAACAGATGCAGCGCTGGAGGTGCTCACTCGTCTATGCCAAGAAATATGGAAGACGGCTTCCTGGCCAACTGACTGGAAAAGATCCATATTTATGCCTATTCCCAAGAAAGGTGATCCAACTGAATGTGGAAATTATAGAACAATATCATTAATATCACATGCAAGCAAAATTTTGCTGAAGATCATTCAAAAACGGCTGGAACAGTAAACCGACAGGGAACTGCCAGAAATTCAGGCTGGCTTCAGAAGAGGACGTGGAACCAGGGGTATCATTGCTGATGTCAGATGGATCCTGGCTGAAAGCAGAGAATACCAGAAGAATGTTTACCTGTGTTTTATTGACTATGCAAAGGCATTTGACTGTGTGGATCATAAGAAATTATGGATAATGTTACGAAGAATGGGAATTCCAGAACACTTAATTGTGCTCGTGAGGAACCTTTCCATAGATCAAGAGGCAGTTGTTCGGACAGAACAAGGGGATACCGATTGGTTTAAAGTCAGGAAAGGAGTGTGTCAAGGTTGTATTCTTTCACCATACCGATTTAATCTGTATGCTGAACAGATAACCCGAGAAGCTGGACTATATGAAGAAGAACGAGGCATCAGGATTGGAGGAAGACTCATTAACAACCTGCGTTGTGCAGATGACACAACCTTCCTTGCTGAAAGTGAAGAGGACTTGAAGCACTTAGTAATGAAGATCAAAGAGCACAGCCTTCAGTATGGACTGCACCTCAACATAAAGAAAACAAAAATCCTCACAACTGGACCAATGAGCAACATCATGATAAATGGAGAAAAGATTGAAGTTGTCAGGGATTTCATTTTATTTGGATCCATAATCAGCAGCCATGGAAGCAGCAGTCAAGAAATCAAAAGACGCATTGCATTGGGTAAATCTGCTGTAAAGGGCCTCTTCAAAGTGTTGAAGAGCAAAGATGTCACCCTGAAGACTAAGGTGCGCCTGACCCAAGCCATGGGAATTTCTATCTCATCATATGCATGTGAAAGCTGGACGATAAATAAGAAAGACTGAAGAAGAGTTGACGCCTTTGAATTGTGGTGTTGGCAAAGCATATTAAATATACCATGGACTGCCAAAAGAATGAACAAATCCGTCTTGGAAGAAGTGCGGCCAGAATGCTCCTTAGAGGCAAGGATGGCGAGACTGCGTCTTACATACTTTGGACATGTTGTCAGGAGGGATCAGTCCCTGGAGAAGGACATCATGCTTGGCAGAGTACAAGGTCAACGGAAGAGGAAGACCCTCAACAAGGTGGATTGACACAGTGGCTGCAACAATGAGCTCGAGCATAATAACGATTGTAAGGATGGCACAGGACCGGGCAGTGTTTCGTTCTGTTGTGCATAGGGTCGCTGTGAGTCGGAACCGACTTGACAGCACCTAACAACAAAACATGACTGGATATTTAAAAACTTGTTAAAAAATCAAGTATTTCTACTGTACCACCTTCTCTCCTTCTTACTTTGGTTTTGGAGATGAATTAACTGGTTATATTTATCTGTTCTGGATGTCATTTATAAAGAGTCTTGCTGCTACATTTTCCTTTAAATGCATTATTATCTCCTTTGAATATCAGAGAGGAGCCTAGTGGCGCAGTGGTTAAAGTGATCGACTGCTAACCAAAAGGTTGGTTGTTTGAAACCACCAGCTGCTCTCTGGGAGAAAGATGTGGCAATCTACTTCCATAGAGATTTACAGCCTTGGAAACCCTATAGGTCTGAATTGACTTGACGGCAGTAGGCTTGCTTTTTGGTTTTTGGCTGAATATCAGAAAAGCAAAGAAGGAAGAAAGGGGCTTGTTGAAAATGATGGTTAGCTTGCTAAAATACCTTCTCTGGTTTCCAATTGCACTTATCATATGATCCAAATCCCTCACATGCCCCCTAGGTCTCCCATCAACTAGCTTCTCTCACTTTTACACTCTCTGGCCTTGACTTCCTGAGCACTTAGCGCAGATTGTAATTACAGATTTAATTATCTGGAGCTATGCTGTTGACTGTGGTAGCCACTAGCTGCATGTGGTTACTGAACGCTTGAAAAGTGGCTAGTCTGAATTGAGATGTGCTATGAGGAGCCCTGGTGGTGCAGTGGTTAAAAGCTTGGCTGCTAATCAAAAAGTCAGCAGTTTGACTTCCTTCACCAGCTGCTCCTTGGAAACTCTATGGGGTAGTTCTACTCTGTCCTAAAGGGTCGCTATGAGTCAGAATTGACTGGATAACAACAGGTTTTTTTGGGGGGGGAGGAGGTTAAATAGGGTTATTACAATTAATTTTACCTGTTTCCTTTTGCTATAAGAACAGTTAAAACTACGTATGTGGCTCGAATTTCATTTCCGTTAGACAATGCTGATCTAGACACTAGGATGTTTGAAGGGAAGAACTAGCTCTAAATGCTCACAATAGTATCCCCTCACATATTAGAGGTGTTCTAAATACTTTCGCAGTAAATGACTCTGCGTATATGAGCGTAGTCTTGACCTTTTACGTGAGTGTAGGACTTGGACAGGCAGCACTTTGCTAGGCAGAGAGTTCAGAAAAGCTAATGTGCAGAGGGATGGACATAGCCTGAGGTTTTCAGGGCGTGGAAATGTTTCAATATGCAGACAGTAAGCATGGAGAGGGTCATGAAGGTTTGTGTGCCATACTGAGGATTTTAAATTCTTCTCAGAGCAACAGAGGCTCGAAAAAATTTTTGAACTATTTTAAGAAGGAGAAAGACTTGATCAGATTTATATTAAAGAAATATCGGGCAGTCAAGGAGAGGCCAAATCAAAGACAGGAAAGGCAATATGGGACAATTGTTGTAATCCAAGCAAGAAGTAATGAGGTCTTCAACAAAGAAGAAGACATGTAGATGAAGAATAGTGGACTGACTTCAACTTTCTGGGAGGTAGACTCCCCAGAGGACTTGGTGGCCATTTGATGTGGAGAAGAGAGACAGAGGGGAGTTTGGGATGACTTTTCTATTTCTGGGTTGGAGGATTGGATAGATTTGGCATCTCTTAGTAAACAAGAGATTAAGGAGGCAACCAAAGTCATATTTTCAAAATGCACATCTAATTGTTTTACTATCCCTCATCAAATGCTTCTCTCCCACCTCCATGTTAAAAGGCTGGAACAGCTTCCTATTGTTCTTAGAAGGAAGATTAAAATCCTTAATATGAATGTAGCCTGCAGAACCTGTGTGGTTCAGCCCTGAAAGTTCTCTCTACATTCTCACTTGCCACTGTTATCCCCCTGGATGCTCCAGTCACATTGGTCAGGGCATCTGGCCTCCTTCAATGTGCTATCCTCTTTCCCCTCTCTCAAGGCATGGCCTTCCTTGCCACTTCTACTTTTGCCTCATCCTTGACTCTCAGCTTGAGTCGCTTCCTACAGGAAGGTTTCTATAACTACCCCTGATCTAAGGTGCTCTTGTTCAATGCTTCCCCTTAATCTCGCTTTCTTTCGTTTTGTTTTTCTTCAGAGCACTTCTTCTGTTGTGTGACTCTCTGATTCATGCATGTTGCCCCCATTAGACTCAGCTGCATGAGAGCAGAGACTATGTCTGTCTTCCATCATCGTACCCTCTTGGCACATTTTAGGTACTTAGTAGAAACTTGCTAAGATTTTTAAGAAATATTTTTTAGTGAAATGACTAGGTTAGTTTTTGAACATGTTGAGCTTATAGTTCTCATGGTACATCTAGCAGTTGCAGTTGAATAATGCATCTGGAGTTTGGGCGGTAAGCTGCAGCTGTGCATTCGGATTCATACTTGGATAGCATCTTCCTGGGCCACAACTGAGTACTCTGTATTCTGTTGTATCATGAGCTTGACTGCCTGAGTAATTAACTACACTCCCAAAACATCACTCAAACTGAATGGGGGGACCAGATTCACTACCCTTCCTTGGAGCCCCACCTAACTCCAGTTGCCTTCTCTTTCTTCCCAGCATTTTCTAATGAGGCAAATTAAGTTTTACATATATTACATGTTTTAAGAAAGAAAAACAGTTGATTTTGCAGATTTCGTGAAGGATGAAATAGAATATTTAGGCATCTTAATGACCTCTATTTTGAATTGTTTTAATTCTTTTCATTTTCATGTGATTTCACAAATTGGTATGTCAGTGGACTTAAGAATGACTGCAGAATCCAGTCACCCAGAAAGTTCACATTGGAAGAATCAGCATTAGAAATGCTAGAATGTACAAATATAGCAAAAGTAGACCCCATTCTTTATGATGAATAACTTATGTGATTCTTTTATTAACTATTCACTCCTCAAGCTGACTTTTAGTCAGAGCAGATTATATTCATTTCAAACTCTGTAAAGTTTAAATTGGTTAACTTTGTCTTTAAATACTGAACAGCTGGTTTTAAAAGCAAACTGTGTTTAAAACTCAACAACCCGACTGAAGAGATGAGTTCTGTTTGCTGTGTATGGGATATCTATATTCAATGATAAATCTTGCTTTAAACTTTAATGTGACACTTCATAAATAAAGAGGGGTAGCTGCATAATTATCCCAAACACGTGTACTTGGCTGAGCAATAGTTTAAACACAAGCAACCTGGCTGCAATCTGTACAAAGAACATCTTTAAAATTTTAATGTGGCACCCCATGGATGGAAAAGTAACCATTATAATGTTGTTAAAATCGTAATGTTCCTCTGTTGGTTGGACAATAACTCTAATTAGAGCAAAGGTAATCTTGGGTACAAATTATCTTCAAAGAGGGACAGCTGAAGATCCTATATTCCTTTCTGCTCACCTAAAAGGAGTGCCCCTCACTGCAGGTGGGAAGAATAAACTTGTGGATGATGCAGTCCAGTTCAACATGGCTGCCACAACAGGAGGAAAAGCCCGGCCTACTACTACACTGATGATTGTTCATTCTTGTTATAAGCAATAACATTGTAAGAAGGTAAGATTTTCTTTTCTTCAACTGCCAAAATCAAATGTGTTCTGTGGAATAGCTCTTGTGTTTGTCTGTTCAGTACCTCTTCCTTTTCTGACGACAGAAACTACTCCCCTAGTTTTTGTGGTGGGCACTGACCTGGAGGTTCTGTCATAATTTCTCAGTCCTTGGCCATGTGAGAGGCTTCCTGAGTGATACGAATGTTTAAGCCCTGACCTACCAAATGAAATTTGGTGCTTTGAACCCCCCCAGAGATGCCTCAGAAGAAAGTCCTGGTGATCTGCTTCCAAAATGTCACAACTATAAAAACCCTATGGAGTAGTTGTACTCTGAAACACATGGGGTCACCATGAACCACTGGAACAAACATGATGGCAACTGGTACTGGTAGCCACGTGACTGATCTAAGGGAAAGAAGGTGATCTAGGTTGTCATAATCAAATTCTTAATGTGAGGACTTTTCAAATTCACCTTATAAAAAGAGAGTCTTTTTGTCTTTTCTGATTGTAAGCTCCAGGAGTATGAGCCCAGGTATATCTACCCAGAGCTATATCCTTTGTCACCTGGAGAATATGATCTGTGGGAAGGAAGCTGAAGGAACATGTGAGAGATACAGCATCTAGACAAAGGGGTTTGAGTCCTTGGCTTCAGCCCCAGAGGTCAGGTCCACTTCTGCCTTTTCAGGAGATGTGTTGTATGAGCCAATAAATTTCCCATTCTACTTTAGCTGGTTCTCTTGGGGGTTCAGTGGCTTGAAACAGGAAGAATCATAACTGATACATCCCATAAATAAGGCAATAGCTCAATCAAATAATAAATTGGCCACTATCTTTATTTGTCCCTAAATCCAAATACGTATAACATGGCTTTTACATCATTCTACTTCTTTGAAATAGTTAACTTTCCAAAAACAAAAACACAACTAAAAACAAACTTCCACAAGACTTTAATGAAGTGATCAAGTAACTGTTGCTGTTCCTAATAATGAGTATTTTAATTTAAAAGCAAACTTTTTATTCAACCTGATATCTAAAAGGGACCTCCCTAGTAGGCAATGAGGGCTGTCAAAGATAAATATTACACTGTTAATGTTAAGTGGAATTTACATCCGAATATTCTGCTGTGAGTTGCCGGAAGTATTTATCATGATGTTTTTCAAATCCTTTTTTATCACCCTGAAGCAGCAGTATCATCTGTCTTTGCTGGTAGCGATTTCCATGCAGTGACATTAAGAACAAACTTAATTGACAGCTAGTAGGAACCCAAAGGCAGCACACATGATCAATTATCTAAATATGCTGGTGGTTACCAAAGAGAACAGAGTTCATGAATCTCCTATAACAAGGTTTTTATGTAAAAAGATTTTTGTTCTTGATGGCATAGAGCTATCACCTGAACCTGAGTTATTTTATTTCAAATATATATTTAATGAAAGTTCAATATGTTTTTCCCAGTTTGAAATCTTGAGAACTTTAGTGGTTCTCAAACTAATCCTAAATGGAATTACCAGTATTAAGAATAACACTTAGTCCTTATCTGCCAGCCCTTTCCTGAGTATTGCTCTCTTGATAGAAGATCCTTTAAGGCCCCATTCTTCAACCATTCTCACAGGTTTTGTCACTGTACTGTCACAATTACATTTTGGGAGCGGGATGGGACTCTATTGTGGAGATTGAATTCCAGCATCATTTTTTTTTTCTGGATTCAAAAGTGATTGAATATCAACTCTTTGCTTTAAGAAATCATGGGTACTAATGATAATTCATTTGGTTTATCAAAGTGGGTCATTTTCGAAAATGTGGTTGAGAAGTTGTCTGAGGAAAGCTTGTAGTTTACCTGAAGAATTCTGAGTATTCAGCAGTTTACTCTAGTTAAGAAGGTAGACTTTGGGGTTTGCAATCAGACGTATTTGGGTTCGAATCTTACTCTGCCATTTACCAGCTGTATAACCCTGGCTAAGTTTTTTAACTCTTCAGTTTCCTCATTTGTAAACTGAGGATTGTTCTGAGAAGTAAATGAGACAATGTATGATGAAGGCTTAGGACAGAACCAAGCACAGAGTAAGCATTCACGACTTTATTTCTTTAAGAATCTTTATTTAAGTCTTGATTAATATACGTGTACTGATGACCATTGGTCCTTATGGTTTGATATATTAAAAGTCGTTTTAATAAAGGGACATTAAGATTCTATAAAATCTGATGACAGTTTTTTTTTAAAAAAAGGCAGTTGTCATGGAGTCAAGTCCATCTCATGGTGACCCTTAGTGTGTCACAGTAGAACTTTGATCTATAGGGTTTTCGATGGCTGATTTTTCAGAGGGAGATCACCAGGCCTTTCTTTTGAGGTTCCTCTGAGTAGACCTCCAACCTTTTAGTTAGCAGCCAAGTGTATTAACTGTTTGCACCACTCAAGAAGTCTAATGATGGTTCAGCAAGGCTTAATTTGTATATATCACAGCAAAACTCTCTCTCTTCATTCTTGTTCCTTGGCAAGGTCCCAGAGGTGATGACAAACTATTTGGAATTTCTGACAGTCTGAAAAAATTATTGCTTGATACGAAAGTGTACATCCTTATTCTATTTTTGAAACGTATTAATTTATTCAGACTATTCATATGCTTACATAACCCATTATATGCTAGGGCTGCAGTAGGTAATATGACATGGACCTTGGCCCCAAAGAGCTTACAGCCTGGGAGAGCTGTTGAATCAGGCATGCGGGTTAGTACAGCAGAAGCTAGTAAGAGAGAAATAAAAAGTGCTGTGGACTTGAAAAGCAGGAGACATTTACTTCCAGCTGTGAGTATAAGAGAATGATTCATTTTTCTGGAGCAGAGGTCCTCAGTCCTACCTGAACAGAAGGGTCACCCAGAGAGATTTAAAAAATTGCCAGCATCTGAGCCCTCCCACAGATAAATGAAATCAGAAACTCTGGTGATGGGTCTCAGGCATAGGTTTTTTCCTCCCCCCCCCCCCCGGTGATTATAATATGTAGCTATGTTTAGGAACCACTGTTCCAGAAGGGAAGCCCTGGTGAAGCAGTGGTTAAGCGCTTGGCTGCCAACCAAAAGGTTAGTGGTTCTAACTCATCAGTGGCTTCACAGGAGAAAGATATGGCAGTCTGCTTCTGTAAAGATTTATAGCCTTGGAAGCCCTATAGGATAGCTCTACTCTGTCCTGTAGGGCTGCTCTAAGTTGGAATTCGACTTGATGGCAGTGGGTTGGTTTCTAGAAGGATAACCAATATCCTACTGACTAAAATTGAGATTGGTGGAAATTTCAGGTAGAAACATTAATGTAGGCAAAGTGAAGAGCAGGGTGGTGTATGTAAGAGAACGGTGAATGCCATGGTCTGGCTGGAGTAGAATGAACATGACAGAATATAAATCCAGGCTTGAAGGCTGTGTTGGGACCAGATTATAGGGAAATATGAATTCAGTATAAAAGCATTTTAACTTTTATTTATAAGACAACAAAGAACCATAGTGATGGTATCAGATCTGCGCTTTAGGGGGACAGTGTGAGAGCAATCTAATATCTGTCATCCTTTTGATCACTTGGGTTTATTTCACATTTATTTACACCTTCTTCCAGATAGAAATGTGTCTGTGTTTAGGTACCCAGGTATCTCTCACGTGACTTGGGGAAACGACTCTACCTGCCTCCACCTGTTGGGAAGGATTAAATAAATTAGGCTAATAATTACCTAGGACTGCAGTGGCTAAAAGTTCGCAGTTGGAATCCACTAGCGGTTCCTTCAAAACCCTGTGGAGCAGCTCTACTTGTCCTATAGGACCACTATGAGTCGGAATCCACTTGACATCATCGGGTTTGTTTTTTTGGTTGTCTCTTTAGAATCTAAAGTTCAAATGTTTAGATTTTGAAGGAGACTTTAAGGTGTACCCGTTGTGTATGAAAGGAGCCCTGATGGGACAATGGTTAAGAGCTCAGCTGCTAACTTTAAGGTTGGTAGTTCAAACCCACCAGATGCTCTGCGAGAGAAATATGTGGCAGTCTCCTTAAAGATTATAGTCTTGGAAACCTTATGGGGCAATTCTACTCTGTCTTACAGGGTTGCCATGAGTCAGAATCAACTCCATGGCAACAAATTCATTATGTTTGAAGAGATGTATGCAAGTTATGTAGGAAATGTAGTAAGAAATAAGATGAAGCTATGTAAATATTCAAAAGAAAAATGGCTTTAAGAAATCTCTAAGTGCTAGCTCTGTGGTATTAAGTTTGATCTCACCTTCAAGGGAAATACTTCCATTAAATCTGAGATCTCTGTTTCTTTAATTGGAAAATGGTAATTATATAGCCTTCTTTTAGCTCATCTGGTTCAGCACTTGCTCGGCTGCTAACTGAAAGGTTGGAGGTGCAGACCCACTAAGTGGCTCCTCAGGAAAAAGACTTGGTGATCTGTTTCTGTAAAAGTTACAGCCAGGAAAACCCTATGGAGCAGTTTTAGTTTTACTCTGTCATGTGGAGTTGCCATGAGTCTGTAACAACTTCAAGGCACCACTACTACCGGTTTGAGTCCACCAGCTGTTCCTTGGAAACCAACTGGGGCAGTTCTGTTTTGTCCTGTAGGGTTGCTATGAGTTGGAATCGACTTGATGGCAATGATTTAGTTTTTTTTTTTTTTTGTTAAAAACACTATGGAAAGCAGTACTACTCTAAAACACATGGAGTTGCCTTGAGTTAAAACTCACCGACTGGCAACTGGTTTTATTACTTTTTTTTTTTTTAATGCCCAACATTGCCACAAATAATATGAGACTAAACTCATTGCTCATGCCAGATCTCAAATATAGATCATGATCCCAGCTCTTAAACTATTAATGGTCCTAAATATGAAAACACATTTATCTCCATGCATATGTACCAAGTTAATCCACTTTTAATTCATCTCAGCTGCTTTTGGCTGCTAGCATCTAGGGAAATGTGGTCTTTGTTGAGATATATATTTTTACTAAAATTTTAGTTCTGGGACATAGTCTCCCAAATACCTAAGCACGGAAAGAATGAACAAGAATGACCCCTTTTCTGACCATGTGTCTTTAGGTGATCACTGAATTGGTCTTATACATGATTCTAATGAAGAGCTGCTGGAGATTCATTGTACTTTACATCTACAAAAAGGAAAGTTGTTCATGTACTTGTATTTTCATATCCTATGGAAGAGCAGTATCCTTGTACAAAAAAATACTAAATACCCTGCAGCCAATTTTGCTATCAGAGCTTGATTCCTTGGATCTGGAAGTATTTTCTTTTAAAAATTTATATAGGACCAAGACCCATTATGTCCTAGGTAATTATTAGCCTTCCATAGCTGAGACATAAAGCCTCAGTTAAATGGTTTCTGAGAAACATAACAAGAGTTATGAAATGCACCTGGAATAGAGGGGCTAGGGAACACACCTGGAGAAAGGCAAGGGTCTAAAACTTGGTAAGTAAAAGGGCAAGGAACTTCAAATCCTTCAATTTTACTTAAGGCTGATCTTGATTATGTTTCTAGAAAAGACTGTTGCATGATTTTTTTGGCTCTGAATTGCCTTACAGTAACATTAGGAATTTTCAAATAATTATCTTAATAACTGGCACCAAAATTATTTGGGAATTATTTTTATTGGAGAAATTCCTTGATCAGTGCTTATGGTAGAAGAAAGGCCCAAAGGCTGGGCATCAATTAGCTTCAAGATTTCTAACAGTAGAGCTGACTTGCTCTCTTTAACAAAAGGAGAAGCTTTTGGAGCTCTGAGAACTACAGAGCAAGAAGGAATAGATGATAAAGGCTTTATGGTCTATAACGTAATCACACATGCTGATCTCCAATTCTTTAGTGAGATCTACTAAATTCATGATGTTTATCTCTACATATGTTTCATGCATTTAGTGGAAACCAATGATTGTATCAAGCTTCATTGTCTGTAATGATGCAGTATAAATAAAAACAGCACCTCCACTAGCAGGGGTCCAAAATGCAGAGAAGCTCATGAACATGGATGCTGTGGGGGATTTACAGATATCTTGAGGTACATCTGTAGGCGCTCTTGAATTTATGTCAGCTGGTGAATTGAAAGAGTGTGCGAGAGAGGAGAATGGGGGTGGCTTGAGTTAAGCTGACCTAGCACAGAGAGGCATGGAAACCCCTGCCTGCCAATCTGGGATTCACTGATTACATATTAGTATCTTGGCCAGTCCTTCTACGTATTCTAACTGGGAAAATGAAAAACCGAGAAGGTAAAAGAAAGTTCAACATAGATTTAAACCTGAAAGAGCTAAGGTGGCAAAGACTAATGTGGACATCTGGGGACAGAAAATCACTAGTAAGAGTCAAAGGTGGTTATGGTCATTGCTCTCTTCAGAGTTTGTGTGTACTGAACTTAATTCTCTGCTTCTCATGCCTTTCATCCCACGTATCTGTCATTTTGTGGTACTGTAGGGGTGGCTTGCCTGTTGCTGTGATGCTGGAAGTATCACAACACAACATGCCTCTCACATTTTTCCAGATGCCTCTTCCCCACCACAAATCACTGGTTAGTTGGTCATCCAGGTTTTTTAAATTATTAGTAACCACATCAACAGTAACACTTCATTGTGTACAAATGTTGTTGTTAGGTGCCATCAAGTCAATTCCTATTCACAGAGACCCTATGTACAACAGAAAACAAAACACTGCCCAGACCTGTGCCATCCTCGCAATTGTTACTATGTTTGAGCCACCGTGTCAGTCCATCTCATTGAGGGTCTTCCTCTATTTCGCTCGCCATCTACCAAGCATGATGTGCTTCTCCAGGGACTGGTACTTCCTGATATCATGTCCAAAGTATATGAGACGTAGTCTCAACATTCTTGCTATGAAGGAGCATTCTGTCTGTACTTCTTCCAAGACAGATTTGTTCATTCTTTTGGCAGTCCATGGTATATTCAATATTCTTCACCAACACCACGTAATTCGAAGGCATCAATTCTTCTTCGGTCTTCTTTATTCATCGTCCAGCTTTCACATGCATGTGAGGTGTTGGAAAATACCATGGCTTAGGTAGGTCAGGAGCACCTTAGTACTTAAAGTGACATCTTTGCTTTTTGTTGTAGTGGATTTGCCCAGTGCAATACATCATTTGATTTCTTGACTGATGCTTCCATGGGTGTTGACTGTGGATCCAAGTAAGATGAAATCCTTGACAACTTCAGTCTTTTCTCTGTTTATCATGATGTTGCTTATTGGTCCAGTTGGGAAGATTTTGTTTTCTTTATGTTAAGGTGTAAATCCATATCGAAGGGTGTGGTCTTTGATTCTCATCAGCAAGTGCTTCAAGTCCTCTGCACTTTTAGCAAGCAAGGTAGTGTCATTTGCATATTGCAAGTTGTTAATGAGTCTTCCTCTGATCCTGATGCTGCATTCTTCCTCAAACAGTCTAGCTTCTCATATTATTTGTTCAGCATACAAGTTGAACATGTATGGTGAAAGAATACAACCCTGGCTGTCTGCTTCCATAAAGATTTAAAGCTTTGGAAACCCCATGGGGCAGTTCTACTCTGCCCTATAGGATCGCTATAGAGTCTTTATGAGTCAATTGACTCAATGGCAGTGAGTTTCGGTTAGTATCTGCTAGCCACATGATGGCAGTCTTTGGTGAAGTGTCTGGTGAAATCTTTTGCCTATATTTAAATTAGGGCTTTAGTCATCTTATCATTGAATTGTAAAAATGTTTTATAAATTCTAAAAACCAGTCCTTTGATGGATATGTTTTGAAAATATTTTCTCTCTGTCAGTGGTTTGCATCCTCATTTTCTTAGCAGCTATTTTTAAACACAAAGATTTAAAATTTTCATTAAGTCCAATTTATCAATGTCTTCCTTTATGGATCAGGCTTTTGGTATTGTTTTAAGAAAGCGTTACACAAAGTAGCAAAGTTTTCAACTAGAAGTGTTGTAGTTTTATGCTTTGGTCTAGATCTATTTTGAGTTTTTTTTTTTTTTCTTTAGATTCTACTGATAATGGAGTTGTTTTCTTTGAGTTAATTTCTTAAACAGTGTGAGGTATGGATTAAAGTTCATATTTTTGCATATTTTAAGTATGGATTTCCATTGGTTCCAGCACCATTTCTTGAAAAGACAATCCTTTCTCCCCTGAATTGCTCTTGAAGCACACTGGAATATCAGCTTTGAGGCCATGGAGTGGGAAATGAAAACTTAAAAACCTGTGATTTGAGACTCTTGGGTTCACGGATGTAGGGCTTTTAATTGATTTCCCCATTTTTAATAAGAAGTGCCATGACTCAAAGTATCTCTTTAGTCAAAGATCAGGGATCTCCTGTCAACATTTATTATAGTCATCAACTTTGGGGCACAGTATCCAAGGCACTTGTGTGTAACCGTGCTAATTAAAGTGTCTCTTTCCTCGTAAGCACATGCTAAACTCTCATCCGTCAGTCAGACAGATTCAGAAGACATTCTGCCCTCAGCTAAGGAAGCCGTATTATTATATATAGAAAGGACTCATCGAGATCATCACTGTCAGAAAAGTCAAAGGAGAATATATAAATGGGAGAATGTAATCCTTGATCTCATCCAAAGCAATTAACATAATTTTCTGTTTAAGTTAAATTTGCTGATATGACAGTGGGGCAGGATTTGATTCATGAAAATTTGGTTTTAAACTCTGACAGAAAAAAGGGAAAGAATGAGATGTAAAAATATGATAAATTCCTTTATCACTGTTGGACTTAGTCATCTAGAGCTGCCATAACAGAAACACCAAAAGTGGATGGCTTTAGCAAAGAAAAATTTATTTTCTCACAGTCTGGTAGGTTACAAGACCAAATTCAGGGTATCAGCTCCAGAGGAAGGCTTTCTCTCTCTGTCAGCTCTGGAGGAATGTCCTTGTCCTTGATCTTCCCCTGGTCGAGAAGCTTCTCAGGCTCAGGGACCCCATGTCCAAAGGACATGCTCTGCTCCTGGTGCTGCTTTCTTGGTGGTATGAGGTTCCCCACTCTCTGCTTGTTTCCCTTTCCTTTTATCTCTTGACAGATAAAAGGTGGTGCAGGCCACATCCCAGGGAAACTCCCTTTACACTGGATCGGGGAGGTAACCTGAGTAAGGGTGGTGTTACAATCCCACCCTAATCCTCTCAACATAAAATTATAAGCACAAAATGGAGGACAATCATACAATACAGGGAACCATGGTCTAACCAAGTCGACACATATTTTTGGGGGGACACAATTCAATCCATGACATTGTTAATTATTTTTGATATAATGATATTAATTATATAGTGATTATTAATATACTGAGGAGACAAATGCCCATCAAATAAGTCAACTTTTGATTTGAAAGGGGAGTAGTTGGCTGAGATTTTGGCTCTTGGTAATTTATTACTTCTCATTTGGTATTGAAGAATGGCTCAGTTCAGTTTAGCCTATATAATCAGATAAACTTTGTTTTAAGGCTTCCACAGTGAATAAGAAGTAACCTGTTCTCAGTGTTTTATGATACTGTTGTTGTTTATGCTTCTAAGAAGAAGGAAGCATTTTCTTTTTAAAACCAGGTATATATCCTGCTTGCAATAACTTGGAAATTTCCTCATTGTGAAGTCTACATGAAAGAATCACAGAGATGTATTATCCAGATAAATCTTATCCTTTATCCCTAGGAGCATTTGTGGCTGCTCCTCCTGCCAGAGAAACAAACAACTCTGTAATCATGACCAAGGGTTAATTTAAGATTTGATTCAAGGTACCTAAGTATTCTTCATTTAGAGAATAATGACATGTCCCTTATGGGCAGAAGCCAAATGTAATGTATCTTGACGTCTCCACTACCTACCATGTTGCCTGACAGAGAACAGGTGCTTATGCAACATCTATTGAAAAATGTGGGCAATTATCACAGACATTTTTAGCCAGTTATGACTGGACTAGTCTTAATATAAAATGATGAGGAATGTCATTATATTTGATCATCTATTGTCTGTGAATTCGAATTACATCATTATTTGGTAGAATTCTACTTTCAAATGTATTTTTATGAGTCAGAACATGGACATCATGTGTAGTTGGTTCAGATAAAAGCAAGATTAGTCGTTGCATTAACAAATGACTCTGACTACCTCTGACACGACTCTTGTCCCTTTTGGCCTTCAGAGTTTTTCAGTCAAGTACAGTCATGCGTTGCTTAATGTCCACGATACATTCTGTGAGGACGTTATGTGATTTGGACATTGCGTGAACACCATATTATGGATGAAGGTCCTTCTGGGCGTTCACTTCCAGAATAAGGAGGTTTCGTCCATATTAAAAATTCACTGGGGCAAAAAACCTCCCTTTACAATTAGTTTATAAAAGATTTCAACAAATTCTTCTGCTGCCTTCACGTCAGTACTCACAGACTCACCACTCACTTTCACATTATGCAGGGAAAAACATTGTTTGAAGCGATTGAACCACCCAGAGCTAGCACTGAACTCGATTTCGTAGTCTGGTCCTGCTTTTTCTTAAAGCATCTCGAACAAGCTTCGTGCTTTAGCAGTGATCAACAATGTGCTGAGAGGCATTCGCTTTTGTGTTTGGTCCTCAAACCACGTTACTAGCAATTTGTTCTTATCTGATATAAAATCCTTTTGGATTTTGTTAGCTTTCAGTGGAGCTGATCCTTTAACAGCTTGGGGTTTTTTTCTTTGTTTTTGAGGATAGTTGTGATTGTCAAGTTTCACATGCTTAAATCAACTACATCCCATTCTACAGTTGGGATTTCGGAACTTTATTATAACCTTATGGGACCATGAACGTATATGCAATTGCATATTGCCTGAATGGATGTTATATGGCATATGACTGTAAATAGAATGTTAGGCTAAAACAAAAGTGCTATTTTTATCATGGGAGTTCCTCAGCAGTGCACATGGTTAAGCACTTAACTACTAACAGGAAGTTTGGTGGCTCAAACTCACCCAGAGTTGTCTGGGAAGACAGGCCTTGTGATCTGCTTTCAAAAGGTCACAGGCTTGAAAATACTACGGACAGTTCAACTAGTTCAACTCTGCAATGAATGGGGTTAACATGAGTAGTTCTACTCTGCAACACATGGGGTTGCAATGAGTCAGAATCAACTCGACAACAACTAACAACAATAACAGAAATATTTTTATCATGTAACAAGAGATCTACTTGCTGAGATTTGTTTGGCTCAAAAACATTAGAGCTATGGATTGAGTTTTCTGTGAATATCTAGCCTTCTCGTGGCTTCTCTCTATGTTGCGTTCTCACAAAACTATGTTCAAAGCAGGAACTAAATGGTGGCAAGAGGTAGAGCTTCTTTCTCATTTGTCTCTCTCTTACCCTAGAAAGCAGCATCTTCCTAAAAAGCTCTCTTCACTCAGCCTCTCCCTTTGGCCAGAACCAGGTTACATGCCCATCCTTCTACTGTGATCATCTACTTAAGTTTTCTTTTCCCTCTACTGAGTGAAGTTAGAACTTATTAGTAAGGAATGGGTGGTAGAGCATAGCTTTTGGATAATCAGCAGTATCTCTGCTGCTTCAATTAGAGGTTAGAAATTTGAGAACGAACACAGAACTCTTCTATAAGTTCTATTACTTTTTTAGGTACTTTGCCATAAGGTAACCAACAAAATGGTAAAAAGATATTCAGCTCATCACACATTTTATTAGAAAGAAATATAAAGCTTCCACCTTTTAAAGATCTTGCTTTAATAAAATTAACCATATTCATAACATCATATAGCATGTAAAATGCAATGAATCACAATGTCCAGAAGAAGAAAGAATAATCAGTGTCACTCTCACCCCTTTCCTGTGGTGGACTGCTGCTGCTCCCCTCAGGGCATCCTATGTAACATGTGACATCTGATATGTGGCCAAGTCCAGGATCCCATATAATTCTATTAACCAAGATTATTTTTTTCCTTTCTTACTCTCTCTCTTTCTTTATAAGAGTAAGTGTATGCTCTATTTTTTTTTCTCCCTTGACTCATTGGACCGTCATGCACACCATACCACCTAGGGTGTCTGTGTTCCACTTGAGCCCATGAAATAAATATCCGACAGTGGAAGGGTTAGAGTGAAGACTTTTGTAATGATGAGCCTTTTATAACATATTAAGGATACTGGACACAATTCCCCAGGTTCCCCTCACAAATGACACCAGAACCCTGGACAATCCAACTAAACTTCATGCTACTTTCCTCCTCAGCCACCTTTTCCAGAGAAGCATGTTAAATCCTTTATAATCTTATTGTTCAATTGCAGCTTTTATTTACCTCTCTGTGACCTTTGTGTCTATGGACAGGGAATGATGACAGGTTACTGATGATTTTACAGACGCTACATCTTAATTCGAGCTATCCTGGTCCTAGGAATGGTCTCCTGACAAATTCAATCACTTCATGTGGCAGAAGATGGAACTGCTTTTTGTTCCCTTCCTTGTTTTAACTTCTATCAGGTGGCAAAGTGGTGAAGACCTATGGCTGCTAACCAAAAAGGTCAGCAGTTCAAATTTACCAGCTGCTCCTTGGAAACTCTATGGGGCAATTCTATTCTGTCCCGTAGGGTCGCTAAGAGTTGGTTTTTTTTTTTTTCCTTAGTGACTTGGAAACAAAACAAAACTTTGAGTGATTTGAACACATATTTTCCTAGAGACAAAAACAAATACATTTAAAAAAAAAAAAAAAGACTTCTATTTTATCATGGAAAAGCTCAATATCATCAGTCAGAACAGGGCCAACGGCCAACTGTGGAATGGACCATCAATTGCTCGTATACAAGTTCAAGCTGAAACTGAAGAAAATCAGAGCAAGTCCACAAGAGCCAAAATATGACCTAGAGTATATCCCATCTGAATTTAGAGAGCATCTCAAGAACAGATTTGATGCATTGAACACTAGCGACCGAACACCAGACGAGTTGTGAAATGACATCAAGGACATCATCCATGAAGAGAGCAAGAGGTCATTAAAAAGACAGGAAAGAAAGAAAAGGCCAAGATGGATGTCAGAGGAGACTCTGAAACTTGCTCTTGAACTTCGAGCAGCTAAAGCAAAAGGAAGAATTGATGAAGTAAAAGAACTGAACAGAAGATTTCAAATGGCGCTCAAGAAGACAAAGCATTATAATGAAATGTGCAAAGGGCTGGAGATGGAAAACCAAAAGGGAAGAACACGCTTGGTGTTTCTCAAGCTGGAAGAAACTGAAGAAATAATTCAAGCCTTGAGTTGCAATAGTGAAGGATTCTATGGGAAAGTATTAAACGATGCAGGAAGCATCAAAAGAAGATGGAAGGAATATACAGAGTTATTATACCAAAAAAAGTTAGTCGATGTTCAACCATTTCAAGAGGTAGCATATGATCAGGAACCGATGGTACTGAAGGAAGAAGTCCAAGCTGCTCTGAAGGCATTGGTGAATAACAAGGCTCCAGGAATTGATGGAATATCAACTGAGATGTTTCAACAAACAGATGCAGTGCTGGAGGTGCTCACTTGTCTATGTCAAGAAATATGGAAGATAGCTTCCTGGCCAACTGACTGGAAGACATCCATATTTATGCCAATTCCCAAAAAAGTGATCCAACAGAATGTGGAAATTATAGAACAATATCATTAATATCACATGCAAGCAAAATTCTGCTGAAGATCATTCAAAAATGGCTGCAGTGGTATATCGACAGGGAACTGCCAGAAATTCAGGCTGGATTCAGAAGAGGATGTGGAACCAGGGATATCATTACTGATGTCAGATGGATCCTGGCTGAAAGCAGAGAACACCAGAAGGATGTTTACCTGTGTTTTGACTATGCAAAGGCACTCGACTGTGTTGATCATAACAAATTGTGGATAAAGTTGCGAAGAATGGGAATTCCAGAACACTTAATTGTGCTCATGAGGAACCTTTACGTAGATCAAGAGGCAGTTGTTCAGACAGAACAAGGGAATAATGATTGGTTTAAAGTCAGGAAAGATGTGTGTCAGGGTTGTAGCCTTTCACCATACCTATTCAATCAGTATGCTGAACAAATAATCTGAGAAGCTGGACTATATGAAGAAGAACGAGGCATCAGGATTGGAGGAATACTCATTAACAACCTGCGTTATGCAGATGACACGACCCTGCTTGCTGAAAGTGAAAAGGACTTGAAGCACTTACTAATGAAGATCAAAGACCACAGCCTTCAGTATGGACTGCACCTCAACATAAAGAAAACAAAAATCCTCACAACTGGACCAATGAGCAACATCATGATAAACAGAGAAAAGATTGAAGTTGTCAAGGATTTCATTTTACTTGGATCCACAATCAACAACCATGGAAGCAGCAGTCAAGAAATCAAAAGACGCATTGCATTGGGTAAATCTGCTGCAAAGGACCTCTTTAAAGTGTTGAAGAGCAAATATGTCACCTTGAAGACTAAGGTGGGCCTTACCCAAGCCATGGTGTTTTCAATCACATCATATGCATGTGAAAGCTGGACAATGGATAAGGAAAACCGAAGAAGAATTGATGCCTTTGAATTGTGGTGTAGGTGAAAAATATTGAATATAACGTGGACTGCCAAAAGAACGAACAAATCTGTCTTAGAAGAAGTACAACCAGAATGCTCCTTAGAAGCAAGGATGGCAAGACTGTGTCTTACACGCTTTGGACATGTTGTCAGGAGGGATCAGTCCGTGGAGAAGGACATCATGCTTGGCAGAGTACAGGGTCAGCGGAAAAGAGCAAGACTCTCAAAGAGATGGATTGACACAGTGGCTGCCACAATGAACTCAAGCATAACAATGATTGTAAGGATGGGGCAGGACCGGGCAGTTTTTCATTCTGTTGTGCATGGGGTCACTATGAGTTGGAACCGACTCGATGGCACCTAACAATGACAACAATGACCAGAAATATTACATATTTGTGGTAAATTTAGAAAAAAGCAAGAAGCAAAAAGATTAAGATTATCAATAATACTTAGAAATGACCAGTTTTGTTATATTTGGTGTATTTAGTTTTCATATACATGTATATATGGTATGTATTTTTTTTATACTTATATGTATATACCATATATATCTATGAGGCAGTTCTACTGTCCTGTAGGGTCGCTATGAGTCGGAATTGACTCGACAGCAGTGGGTTACTGGGATCTAGGATAACAAACTGGATTATCCTGTCCAAAGGAAGAAACCAAGGTATTTCTTCCCCTTTTGATTATATCAGTTTTGGGTTTCTATTATTAAGAGTGTATCGACAACATTTGAAACTGAGTGCTTCAGTGTTCTATGGATCTTTTTCCTTCCTTTGTAACACTTTGTTTGCTTAGGCATTTTATCAATTTCATTTCCTAAAGAGCTATCTTCTAAAACCTTTTGAATTGCTCAACTGGATGGGTTGCTTGCGGAGCTATTGTCTTGTGCTCTCCCTGCATGGTCATCTGGAGTGTCACCTTGCAATGTTTGAGTTGGAGTAGCTGTTCTGAGGGGCTCATATGTTCCTCTTACTTGGTTTACCCCCTTACTTTGATGGAACATATCCTTCCAGAGATTCCCAAGAAAAGGCCACATAGAAGATCAATATTTTGAGTCTTTGCACATTTGAAAAACATCTTTTGTACCTGGACATTTAATTTATTATTTTCTGTTTTCCATTGTTGCTATTGGAAAGTCCAAAGTCATTCTTATTTTTGATACTTTTATGAAGTATATTATACTTATAATTTTTCTTTTTCTCTGAAAGCTTGTAGGAATTTTTTCTTTGTCACCAGAATTCTAAAATTTCACATTGATGTACATTAGGGAAGGGCTATTTATTTATTTACACTTTAATAAAAATTTCATTGAGATAATTATAGATTCAGATGCAGTTGTAAGAAATAATACGAGAGATCTTAAATACCTTTTACCTAGTTCCAAATATTAACATTTTGTTAAACTGTAATATAATATTGCAATCAGGATATGGACATTAATAGAATCTACCAACATGGTTGATTTCCCCAGTTTTACTGGTATTCACTGTGTGATGTATGTATGTGTATTTTGTTCTATAAAATTTTTCACATGTGTATTCACCACCACACTAAAGATACTGAACAAGTTCTATCACAAGGATCCCCACGTTGCCCTTTATAAGCACACCCACCTCCCACCTGCATCTCTCACATGATCCCTGGCCCCACCCCCATTCCTGCCTCTGGCGACCACTTATCTGTTCTCCATTTCAAAAATTTTGTCATTTCAAAAATGTTATATAAATATGGAATCATAGAGTACATAACATTTTGGGATTAGTTTTTTCACTCACCATAGTTCTCTGGAGATTTATCCCAGTTGTTGTGTACATCAACAGTCTGTTCCTTTTTATTATTAAATAGGATACTAAGGTATCCTATTTACCTCTCTGTGGTATGAGATGTGTGTTAACCATTCACCCATTAAAGAGCATCTGGGCTCTTTCTAGTGTTTGGCTGTTATGAATAAAGCTGCTGTGAACATTCACGTTCAGGTTTCTTTGTGAACATAAGTTATCATTTCTCTGGGGTATACCCAAGAGTACAATTGCTAGGTTGTACAGTAATCATGTTTAGTGTTATAACAAACTGACAAACTGTTCTTCAGAGTAGCATACAGCAAAGTATTCATGCTTTCATTTCTCTGAATAATCACCAGCATATGGTATTGTCGTTTTTTTTATTTTAATCGTTCTGATAAGTGTGTGGTAATAACTGTGGTTTTTATTCACACTTTTCTAATGGTTAATTAATGATGTTGATGATCTTTTCATGTGCTTATGTGGCATGTGTATACCCTCATGTTTCTCTTCTAGCTTCTGGCAACTGCTGGTATTCCTTGAGATTCTTCGGGTTGTAGCTTCATCACTCCAATTTCTGCCTCTGTTGTCACATGGCTTTCTTCCCTTGTATCTGTGTGTCTGAATCTCCCTCTCCTTTCTCTTCTAAAGACACCGATTGTTGGATTTGAACTTAAATCCACAACGAATGCAACTTAACTAATTAAATCTGCAAAGACCCTATATCCAAATAAGGTCACATGCAGAGGTTATGGGTAAACATGAATTTTGAGGGCATACTATTCAATCTAGTAGAATTCACCCTCTGGGTCCTCCAAAATTCACATCCTTTCCATATCCCAACATTTGCAAAAGTCTTAACCCATTCCAGCACACACTCTGTTTAAAATCTAATTTAAATACCATCAACTCAGAAAGTACCAAATCTGAGTTATACACTTCACTGGAAAGTTATCTGGTTGGGCTGTTTTCTTGGGAAGCTCAAAGCGAGTATCTTCAGTTTTCTTCCCCTGCCTCCATCCTCTTGCTTCGGTGTGTTAAATTCCAAAAAGATAAATTTTTTTTTTCTCAATTTTCTGTCTGACTGCTGGTGTTCCAGAAGTGGAGTGGGGATAGAAGACTTGTAGTTTGTATGTTCACTATATAAACTTTTGCTTAATGCACAATTTCATTATAGTTCTCCCACCTCAAACGTGTCACACACATACATGCAAAAACAAAACAAAACAAAAAAAGCGTTATGGCCAAGTGGATTCTAACTCATAGCAACCCTGTAGGACAGAGTAGAATTACCCCACAGGGTTTCCAAGGAGCTGCTGGTGAATTTGAACAGCCCTCTTTTTTTGTAAGCTGCTGAGCTCTTAATCACTTCGCCACCAGGGCGCCAAATATTCCACAGGTACTCTATGTACTCATCAGGGAATATGCCTCCTCCAGCTCTCTTCTGGGTGAAGGAGAAATAGTTATTGGCTGCATGGAATCTGGAAGTGTCCCTACATGTCCAACGGCTTCCTCTTCTAGTACTTTTTTTTCATACCCATTTTTAGTTTTTGTTAGTGGAAGAAATGAAATCTGAGAAGAATCCTTGAGGGCATACAGCTTATGGTTTAGCCTATGATTGCTTTCCTTTTTGGCTTTGTCATTAGAGAAAAAAATGTCTTCAGCTGCTTCTTAATCTAACCTTCAGCCAGTTCTCAGGTGTTGAGTGCTGCCTTTACAACCACTCAAAACGTACCCCATACCACCAGTTTGTAAGCCTTTGATGCTTTCTGAATCAGAAAGGAAATCAGTTGTTTATTGCCTTTTGCCATTGTTGATTTAGGGCTCAGCTTTCTTGGATCTGCTATATCAGTGATCGTGTGTCTGTCTGCTTTCCACCATCCAAAGAATGTTGTTCTTGTCTGTTTTCATCTTTTCTTTGCCTTTGTTGGTTTATCCCTTTTAAAAAAGTTCCCTTACTGCTATTTCAGACTTTCAGGAATGAGTGTACCTGTGTGTGTTCAATCTGCCATTACCATTATTATTATCTTTTTTTTTTTTTTTACTGTAAGTCTCCTTAGAAATATATATTTTTTTAATTTATATGATATCTTGGGACTTTTTCAGTGCGGTTAAATTTCTTCTACTACATAATTTTTAATAGCTCCACACTGTTCTATTGTGCAGTTTTGTGATCATTTACTTAATAACCTTCTTTGGGGATTTGACCACTTTCAGTTTTTCAGCTTTAGAAGCAGTGGTGTGATGAACATCTGTGTAGATAAAAATTGTGTTCATCCCTGTAAGCACTTTCCTAGAATAAGTTCCTAGAACTGGTTTTGTTATATCAAAAGAATACATATATATTAAGATTTTGTTATGTAGTGACAAATTACCCAGTAGAAATATTTTACTGACTTCCAGTCTACCAGCTATTTATAAGTGTTCTCCCCTCCTCACCCCCACGCACATCAATGCTGTATATTATCATAAAAACAAATTCTCTTATACTTTCATTTTTTTCAAACTAGAACTAGACTCAACAGAATTGTTTGCAACAATATAATCATTAGGAAGAATGGCTTAAAATCCATTGTCCTAAAACTAAATGTGTTATATTTGGCTGAAGTCTCTAAATTTTTACCAATTAGTATTAAAAATAATAAAACCCTCCATATAGCAGATCATTGGTTTGGTTGTTAGAGGTACATTTCCAAACTAATTCTTCATATTGACTGTAATGATGAACTCTCTTACTCAAGTAAATATTCATTGAGTGAAAAAAAAAAAAAAAAGTGATGTTTATTCTCCATGTAGTTGGTAGATAATTTGTTAAGTCCCAGTGAGATAATGGAAACCCTGTGGCGTAGTGGTTAAGTGCTATGGCTTCTAATCAAAGGGTTGGCGGTTCAAATCTGTCAGGCGCTCCTTAGAAACTGTATGGGGCAGTTCTACTTTGTCCTATAGGGTCGCTATAAGTCGGAATTGACTCGATGGTGCTGGGTTTGGTTTGGTTTTTACTGAGATAATTTTCTGGGCTGTTCACTGTACTGCAGAAATATGGAGCCTTGATCAATCATCTGTTCATTGTTAGAGCTGGTCTGGGACTCTTGGTTTTGTATTTGTTGAATTTTGGGAAATATATATATATTTTTTAATTGTACTTTAGATGAAGGTTTACGGAACAAACTAGCTTCTCATTAAGCAGTTAGTACACGTATTGTCTTATGACATTGGCTAACAACCCCATGACATGTCAACACTCTGCTTTTTCTACCTTGGGTTCCCTATTACCAGCTTTCCTGTCTCCTCCTGCTTTCTCAGTCCTTGCCCCTAGGCTGGTGTGCTCCTATAGTCTCATTTTGTTCTGTGGGCCTGTCTAATCTTTGGCTAAAGGGTGAAACTCAGGAGTGACTTCATTACTGAGCTGTAAGAGTGTCCGGGGGCCGTACCCTCCGGGTTTCTCCAAGTCTCTGTCAGGCCAATAAGTCTGGTCTTTTTTTGTGTGAGTTAGAATTTTGTTCTGCATTTTTCTCCAGCTCTGTCTGGGACCCTGTATTGTGATCTCTGTCAGAGCAATCAGTGGTGGTAGCCGGGCACCATTTAGCTGTCCTGGACTCAGTCTGGTGGAGGCTGTGGTAGATGTGGTCCATAAGTCCTTTGGAGTAATCTTTAAATTTGGAGGAATATCTTGATCTTGCCTGAAGGCATTCCTTTGGCCACCTCACTGAAGAAATTAAAAGACTATATATTTGGACAGATTCCTAATATCAAGCCCCAATTTTCTTCCAGTAGTGTCAACCTTATCTGCTGTTTATTTAGCCCTTATAAATATGGAGGTATTCTTAATAGCATTAGAGAATACCTGGGCGCAAAGTTAACTCTTTCTTGTTCATTTATTAAAATCTTAAGAGACAATTAGCAATTATGAAAGATTGTTTGAATGACATGTAGTTCATACATCCCTCATGAACAGTGATTTTGAAAGAACTTTTTAGCTGGTGAGCCCTTTCTTTATATGAAATTTTAAGTCCTATTTCCTTGACTGCCCCTTATGCCTGATAAGGCGAGGAGTTCCCATCAGAAGAGAATGCCAAGAGTGCTTTACCAGCCCACTGAAAGAACCATGTAATTGATTGTCTCCCTTCTTTTGACGACCAAAATGTTTTGAGCCAAATTTTGTAACTGTTTGTCTCCTTCCTAACTTTCCTTCTGATATAACCCGTTTATTTACTTGTTCTATGATGATGATTAATTTATATTCATACATTCTCTTTTATTAAGTATATTTTTGTCAGCTTCTAATTCATTGTAAAACAGACTGGGAAACAAAGAACAAAGGAATTTTTTAAAAAGTGACAGGGCATTGGGGGGCCATTGAGAATTTCTAAAAGGAAAGATGAATTGACTATATTTATATTTTAGAAAGAAAATACAGATGACTCTGTGAAGATAAATTACAGAGAGTTCAGACTGGAGGCAGAATGGCTTGTTAGAAGGGTTGTTCAATAATCCAGGGGTAAAATGAAAAGCACCTGAACTAAAACATTAGAAGAAGGCGTAATGAAAAAGTACTTGAGAGATTTGTCAACCTAAATACTTAGTGGAATTAATGGTATGAGAAATGAGCCAATTGTATATTCTTAAAAAAATCTGGGTTATACCATGTGTTACTCTGTAATGTTAAATTACATTTGAATAAAACAGTGCTTTTAGTCTATACGGGTATTTTAAAGACATTTTTGTAAGGGAGGAAACTAATATTTAATCAGCACCTACTATGCCAGGTGTATGTTTTTTCATTTAATCCTCATAACAATCCTATAAGACAGATATTATTCCCTTTTATGATGATTCTACTTGATAAATAACTTGTCATGGCTGGGATTGGCCTAGAACTCAGAGATGAACTAAGTTGGTCAAGTTTTCATAAATAGGACCTGAGCAACCAACTTGGAACGTGGATCTCTTTAGTTCAAAGGATATGTTTCCATGTTCTTTCTATTGATTTATTTTTCTTACCCAACTTCATATAAATAAAACAATATTATATGTATGGGAATTTATGATTAAAAAAAATAAACTGGCTAAAAAAAATAAATTTCATTGAGGTGTTAATTAGACCGATAGAGAAGGTTAATGATACAAACTGAAATAATTGTAATAATTATTTGTGGAATTAATTGAAATAATCCTTAGAAACAAGTGTGGGGAGACTTTTTTTGTTTACTTTGGACACATCGGGGAAGATCAATTGCTAGAAAAGGACACCATGTTTGGTAAAATAGAGGGTCAGCAAAAGAGGAATATGCTCAATGAGGTAGATTGATATAATAGCCACAATGATTATGAAGATTGTGCAGAACTGGGCAGCATTTGTTCTGTTATAGGTAAGGCCACCATGAGTCAGAGTTGACTCAATGGCAGCTAACTACAACAACATATATAATTAGCTACTTCTTCTCTTTTCTATATTTCTTCCCTGTCACATTTCTAGATGGCTTATTGTTATTAGCCTTAGTGGTTATCTATGAGAATAAAGCTCAACAGCAATAATGTTGCCACCATTCAACACATGGTAAAGAGAGAACCAGACCCTGTGCTAGACAAAGAACTTTAGAAATGGGCTTTTTAAAAGTCCTTGTCCTCCAGGACTTCACAGGCAAACATGACTCTGAATATCAATCAGACAGAGTCCAGTGAGGAAAACAGAAGCCATTCTAGGTATTTCAAGCAGAGGAAATTTAATAAAGAAAATTGTTTGCATGTGTTGGAAAAGTTGAGCAACCAAATATGAGACTGCGAGGTCACTCAGCAATTAGCAACAACAGGAAGCCACTACCACTACTCTGAAGGGAGAGGTACAGGAAGGAGGTGATATGACAGAGCTCAGAGGCTGGCTAAAAAAGAAAATAAATTTCATCAAGGTGCTAATTAGACCACTAGAGGAGGTTAATGATATAAACTGAAATAACTGTAATAATTATTTGTGTAATTGTATATTTGGAGCTGGGACAATGGTGAGGGCTGCTTGGAGGGAATTGGCTTGTGGATGGAGGCGTCTGCCTAAAGCTGAAACCATGGAGAAACCACTCTGGTAAGATCAAGTCCCCTGAAACAGAAGAGGAAGGGGAGAAATACTCTGGCTTCTCCCCTCCTCCATGCTCCAGTCTTTCCACCTGTACCTCCCATTGGCTGAGCCAACATGGAAGCCAGTTGACAAGACAGTGTGGGAAATGTAGTGACCCTGCTAGGCAGAGCAGAGTAGGGGGAGGGCCCTATGAAAATGAGCATCAAACAGGCAAAACACTGGTACTGCATGTAAAGGGACATGGTTTGTGCCATAAAATAAGTGTGAACAATTCATGATGAGCCAGAGGGAAAGATCAATTTCCACTGGGATGAGAGTGCAGCTGATAAAGATTCACAGAGGACAAAGTTTTTGTAGAAGAACGAGAGTTGACTTTGGAAGAAAGAGAGCAAATTTAATAAATATAGCTGCCATTAAATTTTAAGGGGTTTAGTTGTCAGTATTTAAAGAAGACAGGGAGCTTAAATTCTTAGATTTTATGAAAGAGATTTTTAAAAACCTGTAATCAATTTATGTATGAAGAAAAAGTGGAAGTTAATTAAAAAAAAAAAAAAAAGAGGGGGAAATGGAGATTTATAAATACTCAAAGAAAAATGGCATTTGGAAGCAACTTTTAAGGTCTCCAGAGGGACCAAAACTGTACTGCCTGGCATTAAGCTTGAAGTCCAGACAAGTCAAGTTCTGCCACTGAACTTACTCTTTGGGCTGGAATCTTGACCTCACATAGCTTGTAAAGCCATTGAGCAATTACAGGTGCATTTTAAATGCACAGATTACCACAAATAATGTGAGACTAAACTCCCTGCTAATGTCAGACTGCACACCAAATATTATGATCCAAATAACCACATTTATCTCCATAAACAGATATGAACTTTCTTCACCTAGAATTTAACTAAGTTGCTTTGGCTGCTAATGCATAGGCAAAACGTGGCCTCTTGGTTTAAGTATATTTTTCATTGTTTTTTTTTTTTTTAACTAATTTTTATTGTAGTAAAATATATATAACATAAAACCTGCCATTTTAACTATTTTTAAGTGTACAATGTCAGTGGCATTAATTATATTCACAATGATGTGCCACAAACACCGCTGTTTTCAAAACTTTTTCATCATCCCAAGCAGAAACTCAATACCCCTTAAACAATAACTTTCCCTTCTCATCTCCCCCAGTACCTGGTAACCGTTAATTTGCTTTTTGGTCTCTATGAATTTACTTATTTTAGATATTTCATATAAGTAGTATCATACAATATTTCTCCTTTTGTGTCTGATGTATTTCACTTAGCATAGTATTTTCAAGGTTCATCGATATTGTAGCATGTCTCAGAACTTCATTTCTCTTTAAGACTGAATACTTTTATATGTGTATATGTATCACATTTGTTTATCCATTCATCTGTTGATAGACATTTAGGTTGTTTCTACCTTTTGGCTATTCTGAATAGTGCTGCAATGAATACTGGCGCACAAGCATCTGTGTGAGTCCCTGCTTTCGATTATTTTGGGTAAATACGTAAGAGTAGAATTGCTGAGTCATCACATGGTAATTCTATGCTTAGATTTTTGAGGAACCACCAATTGTTTTCTACAGCAACTGTACCATTTTACATCCCCACCAGCAATGTATTTCATTTGATTTTTAATGCTGTGAAACGTATCTATCCAATTTGTAAATAAAAATAGCATGCATAAAATTATTTGTCTAACCATTCATATTGAGTAAACCCATCTTATATGTGACTCTATTGAAGATTCCCTATAAATCTTTGTGATTCTATAACTACAAGTGGATAATTGCTCTTTTGGGGTCTTAATGTACATAATATTCTTTTATTTTTCTTATCGTTTACTCTTTATGACCCTTGTCTACAGTACTTATAAGAGCTCAACATTTTATTTCGAAGACCAGATCTTCTAAATGTTTATGGATTCCATTTATTTCTAGGCTTTTTACATTAAATATCTAAACACTTATTTACAAGATTTTGAGGCAATTGATTTGGGCAAACATAATACCACCATACTGATATAATGTGAAATTCTGAAAGTTTCAGATCTGGTTGGGCACAGGCTCTTCCAGAAGACTCATTTGTTGAAGCCCATTCCAGGCCTCCTCTGGGTTAGGTGCTGCAGCCCTAGGAGAGCCCTAGAAATTTTATATCCAGACAGAATCTTCAAGCACATTTAGCCTAATTGGTGGAGTGGTCCTATCTTCAGAAAGGAGGGAAAAACATAATTTTTTTTTCTGAGAAATTTTATTACTTTAACACTTTCAACAATGTTGTAGAGTGTCATTCTTGATCTCATTTTCTTATGCAGTTTATACAGTGTGCCATGGGATATAGCCTGGCTTTGTGTATTAGCCATCCTAAGAATGACTAATCTTCTGAGTATTTAAGAGAGCTCATTTGAAATATAATAACATTCTGAGCCTTATTTTGCCTTTTTACTTGAAGTCAGAAGACAGTACTTTTTTATACTATTTCAGTTCTAAATGTCAGCTGGCTTAAATTATTAATTCTTCAGTTATGAATTTGATTAGTAAGAATTAGAAGGAGTGAAGGTGGGTTCTAGGAGCCCTGGTGGCACAGTGGTTAAGCCCTCAGTTGCTAACCTACAGACTGGAAGTTCGAACCCACCAGCCATTCCTTGGGGGAATGATGCAGCTGTCTGCTTTCTTAAAGATTTACAGCTTTGGAAACCGCATGGGGGCAGTTCTACTGTGTCCTGTAGAATGGTTATGAGCTAGAATCGACTTGACAGCAGTGGGTTTGATTTTGGATGGTGGGATAGAAGCACCGAATCGTATCAAGTCATTCTAATCTCTGCCAAGTGTATATGATTCATTACACAAGGTGAGTAGCTCCAGTCACTCAACCTTCCCTTGTGTTTAAAAATAGAACTGTTGTTGATTATGTTAACTTCTTTTAATAGGCTCTAACATCTCTCTCTCTCTGTTTCTCTCTTTTCCTCTCCTCTTTTGCCTCCTCTTTAATGCTCTACTCAAGGGCACATGTAAATTTAGGCTAGTATTAACTTTTAGCAGGGATTTCAAATTTCATAGATCTGATAAAAATAGGAGTTTGACATGGTAACAACTGTACTATTCTTTGCTGGATATAAGCAAACATCTTACAGACTTGAAGGTGTTAACACAGCTTTCAAACAACCTAGTTTATAACCTGATCTTGGTTCACCTCCATAAAAAAAATTAAGTTCTCCATTAATATTTTTTGATATGAGAATGTAGCCATTGTATCTGGATCTGATTAACTAGATAGTATATGCTGTTAATAAAAATAGATAGCAATTGGTGTATATGTTGGGGACTGTACAACTTACTGTGATATCTCATTTAATCCTCATGGCAGTTCTATGAAGTAGGTACTATTATTATTCCCATTTTAAAGATGGAGAAATGAGGCTTAGATAAAATGATTCTCTCAAGAGTACAGAGATAATAAGTGAAGGGGTAGTCTAAACTCTGTTCAGCTGACTTCAAGCCCTAATAACTTAAATGGCCATGTTATCAAACTTCTACACAAGTAAGGCAATTAGGCCCTGTTTTAAGAACTTTAACCCCTTTGTGTAACTCTCCTTCTCATTCTTCCAACTTCTGGCAGCTATTCTACCAACTATCTTTCCCATTCTTTTAGGGGCCTCTGATCCATCTGCTTCCTTACCCTGATCCCAGCCACACTGTTTCATCAAAGTACAACATGATGGGGGCTATTGCCCTTCAGACCAGCTTTATCTTCATTCTACCTCTCCTCTCAGTATCATCAGTCAGAACAAGGCAATACTGAAGGATTCTATGGGCAAGCTATTGAATGATGAAGGAAGCATCAAAAGAAGATGGAAGGAATACAGGGAGTCATTGCACCAAAAGAATTGGTAGATGTTCAAACATTTCAGAAGGTAGTGTATCATCAAGAACCAATGGTGTTGAGAGAAGAAGTCCAAGCTGCACTGAAAGCATTGGTGAAAAGCAAGGCTCCAGGAATTGATGGAATACCAACTGAAATGTTTCAATAAATGGATGCTGCACTGGAAATGCTCCTTTGTCTATACCAAGAAGATTGGAAGACAGCTACCTCACCAACCAACTGGATGAGATACATATTTATACCTATTCCAAAGAAAAGCAGTACAACAGAATGTGGAAGTTATTGAACAATGTCATTAATATCTCATGAAAGTAAAATTTTGCTGAAGATAATTCAAAAGCACTTGCAGCAGTAGATAGACAGGGAACTGCCAGAAATTCGAGCCAGGTTCAGAAGAGGATGTAGAATGAGGGGTACCATTGCTGATGTTAGATGGATCCTCACTGAAGGCAGAGAATAGCAGGAAGATGTTTACCTGTGTTTTATTGACTATGCAAAAGCATTTAACATTGTGGATCATAACAAATTATGGATAACATTGTGAAGAATGGGAATTCCAGAACATCAAAATTGTGCTCACACAGAACCTGTACATAGACCAAGAGGCAGTCATTCACACAGAACAAGGGAATACTATGTGGTTTAAAATCAGAAAAGGTGTGTGTCAGGGTTATATCCTTTCACCATACTTATTGAATCTGTATGCTGAGCAAATAATCTAAGAAGCTGGACTATATGAAGAACGGGGCATCAGGTTTGGAGGGAGACTTTTTAAGAAACTGTAATATGCAGATTACACAGCTTTGCTTGATGAAAGTGAAGGGGACTTGAAGCATTTACTGATGAAGATCAAAGACTACAGCCCTCAGTATGAATTATACCTCAACATAAAGAAAACAAAAATCCTCACAACTGGACCAATAAGCAACATCATAACAAATGGAGAAAAATTTGAATTTGTCAAGGATTTCATTTTATTTGGATCCATAATCAAGGACTCCCAAGGAAGCAGCACTCAAGGAATCAAATGATGTATTACATTGGGCAAATCTGCTGCAAAGGACCTCTTTAAAGTGTTAAAAGCGGAGATTTCACTTTGAGGACTAAGATGTGCCTGATCTGAGCCACGGTATTTTCAATCACATCATATGTACGCAAAAGGTGGACAATGAATGAGGAAGACTAAAGAAGAATTGATGCCTTTGAATTATGGTGTTGGCAAAGAATATCAAATATACCTTGGACTGCCAGAAAAATGAACAAATCTGTCTTGGAAGAAGTAAAGCCAGAATGCTCCTTAGAAGCAAGGATGGTGAGACTTTGTCTCATGCACTTTGGACATGTTGTCAGGAGGGACTAGTCCCCAGAGAAGGACATCTTGCTTGGTAGAGGGTGAACAAAAAAGAGGAAGACCCTCAATGAGATGGATTGACACAGTGGCTGCACCAATGGATTCAAATATAGCAAGGATTTTGAGGATGGCACAGGACTGGCAGTGTTTTGTTGTACATAGTGTCACTATGAGTCAGAACTGACACCTAACTGGCACCTTAACAACAATATCAACATCCTCTCTCTCCTTTCTGTTCTTTATGTTAGGTGTTTACATCTCCTTTTTGAGCACGTTATTGGACTTTTGATACCTCAATGGAAGGAAAAAAAGATGTGATGCAGAGATTTATATACATCCACCTATACAGACATACATTGTTCAGTTTACTTTGGTTTAGTGTATTTTGAGGGGTCTGGTGATGGCTTCTCAAATCATATATAAATACAAAAGCAAAAACAACAATCAAAAAAAATAGCTATAGGAATTTTGAGTTTTGTGTCCCAGAATATTAGTTTTCTGTTGCTATCATAACGGAACCTAGGATTGGAACCTGATAAGAATGGGAGGAAGCCAAAACAAGTTTGCTTTCGTGTAGGGCCTGCTTTTCTCTGTGGCATGTTGATGCAGTACTTAAGAGCATGAGCTTTATTTTATTTTCTTAACTTTTAAATTTTTCCTGAAATTAACAATAACTTGGTTTTTTTTTTTTTGGTTTTTAAAAAATCAAATAATAAAAAGGGTTACAATAAAAATCAGCTACCTCTCTTTACCCCTTAGTCCCACTCTCTTTTAGCAGGTTTTTTTTTTTTTTTTTTTTTATAGTTACCTCTATTTCTCTAAATAGGGATCTGGTGGTGCAGTGGTTAAGCAGTTGGCTACTAACCAAAAGACCAGCAGTTCAAATTCAGCAACCATCCCTTGGAAACCCTATGGGGCAGTTCTACTCTGTCCTACAGGGTCACTATGAGTCAGAATCGACTTGATGGCAAAGGGTATGGTATGGTATATATCTCTAAACAATATGCTTATGCCTTCATTTCTTGATTTGTTAATTTCAAAATACTTTGCCTTCCTGTTACAATACATGAGACTATAGCTTTTTGACCTTGTGTTCTATATTTCCAATAGTAAAGCCATCTTTGATTGTCAATTATGCTTATGACATTAGGAATATAGAAGTATTTGCTATATAACTAAGTTGTATACTATAAGAACATTTTCTTTGAGACCATTTTTTCATTTTCTTTTTTTCTACTTTTTCATTTTCACATCTTTGAACATTCATATTTTCAGACAATCTTACAGGATCCTGTATGGCATTTTGGCTAAGGCTTCAGGCTACTATCAGTTACCAGATCTGTCCCCTGTCTCCATCTTTCAGAAACTTGTGGTCATTTCTCATTTGCCTAAGATTCTTCTCTCACTGTCCTTACACTGTTTTGTTTCACCACTGAATTTGGTATTGTGAGGAAAGGAAATAAATATAAGTGTTAAATCTGCGTGTTTAACCTGGAATATTATTTGTAGAATAAAGTGAGTAAGATTTTGAGAGAGAAAGATCTCTTTGCTATGTAGAGAAGATACTGCAGAAAATGCATGAAGTTGGCAATGATAGAAAGATTGGATTTTGTGATTGAAAGGGTCAAAGAGCAGGGAATGTAGCAATTGGCCTGTTTCAAGCCTATTACTACTTTCTACTGGCTCTGTGGCCAGGGTAAGTTACTCTTTCTGAATCCAATTTGCCTCATCTATAGCTCTACAGGAGCTCTGGTGGTGCAGTGGTTAAGCATTTGTTTGCAAATCCAAAGATCAGCAGTTCGAATCCACCAGGTGCTCCTTGGAAATCCTGTGGGGGAGTTCTACTCTGTCCTATAAGGTCACTATGAGTTGGAATTGACTCGAAGGCAATGGGTGTGGTTTTGATTTTATAGCTCTATAATTCCTATAACTCATTTTTAGAATACATAAAAATACAGAAATAAAATTTAAAATAAGTGGCAAAGAAATAAGAAAATCAAGGCTTCTATATACTGCCCACCCTCTTTGAATAACAGTAGAATTTCCTCACAGTAACAGCACAACATAGCTTGGTTACCTGTCTTTCAGCCAGAGACTTCTAGACAGAGAGTAGATGCTTCCAGAAGTCTTCTGTCTAAAAGAGAGGTAACCAAGGGGCGGGGCCAAGATGGCCAAATAGGTAGAACTACCACAGATCCCTCTTGCAACAAAGACTTGGGAAAACAAGTGAATTGATCACATACATGACAGTCTATGAACCCTGACCATCGAACACAGAATTAAGGTTGTTGCCCTAAGTGACAATGGAGCGAAAAGCTGCACGCTGAAGCAGCGACCGCTTCTGGAACCAGCATCCCGCGCCACAGCCTTGAGCCCTCGCGGTTCTCTGGTGCCAGAGTGGTGGGGCTGATCGCAGCTTACTGAGACAGGGCAAGCACAGGACACAGCCCTAACCCCTAACCCCTGGAGTAACCTCAACATACACTCAGCTAGCGCATGCAGGCTGCACACTGACGCGGCTGACAGGAGAACGAGAAACCACGGGGAAGCAGTGACTGTTTTCGGAGCCTGGTGTCAACATCGCAGTCAGAAAACATTGGCACTGGGCTTTGGACTAAGCACAGAGGAGCTGATCATGGCTTCCTGAGACAGCGCAAGCACGGGATGCAGCCCTAACCCCCTGGAGTAACCTCAGCGGAAACCCAGCCAGTGCACCCAGGCTGCACACCGATGCAGCTGACAGAAGAAGGAGAAACCACAGGGGAGCAGCAACTGGTTTTGGAGCCTGGAGTGCAACATCCCAGCCAGAAAGCCCTGGCACTGGGCTTTGTACTAGGAGCAAAGCAGCTGATCACGGCTTCCTAAGACTGCTCAAGCATGGGACACAGGCCTGACACTTGAGGGCAATCTCCGCCTAGCCAGTGCACACAGGCTACATGCCCCTCTGGAATCTCAGATGAAACAGTCTTCACCAAACAGGTAACTTTGTGTATATTGCCTTGCTACTCTGTCCTATTTATCTGATCCCTCACCTCCCTGCCCCAGGCAGCTTTATTAACATGGGAATTTCCTGGGCCAGAGAGTGAAGTTATCTTTGGGATTTTTCCCCTAACATATTCTCCTGGCCTGAGAGAAGCAGCAATTAACAATCGGGGGGGCAGGGGTGGGATCCTTCCGTGACTTCTCTAAACTAGAATAATAATACAGAAACAGCTCCAGCCAAGCATAAGTGATCCACAGTCTTTGGCTTTCATCCGTACAGGGAGCCAGGTGGCTGTTATAATGCAAAGGCAATTCTGATAGAGATCTGATTTGTAATTCTTTTAGCAGAACAGTGGAAAGACAAGTTTTGGAGGTCTGATAACTCTCTACCTATTAAACAGAGCCCTCACTAATCCACAGCAGGAAACTGAGGGCTGAAGCTCCACCCACACCACCTAGCCACCTGCTAAAGGGCTCTGAGGATACTGACGCCTGCCAATTTTTAGAGGTACAAGCATTGAGTGCCTAAGGTACAGCTGCAGAGCCTACCCACCAAAGTGCTCTAGGAATAGAAACACACCTACCTCACTGGCATGTGGGGGAAGGCTGTCAGCATCCTGCCCTCCTCAGAGTGTGACGCCCCTGCAGCTACTAGAATCTGGTGCATAGAACTATCACCACTACTCCTCTATGTTAATAGGTGACAGCTTACACCACACACATGGTGACTCACAATCAGGACAGCTAAGCTAATTCTATTCAAGAATAGTGAATGGACTCATAGGCTCATATATCTGGTAACAGCTCAAACCAGCTGGTAATAGGACACAAGTGATTCAAAGGCTACAACAATCAAGATAGCACAATCTAGTACCCCATCTGGGTATATTGAAACAAAACAAAACAAGAAGGTAAGACTCAGTGAGCAAATATAAAATAAATCATTACAATATCCTATAGATCGCTCAGAGACAGCAGTCAATATCAAATCACATAAAGAAGCAGACCATGATTGCTTCTACAAATCCCCAGATAAAAGAATCAAAATCTTTCCCAAATGAAGAGACAATCCGGGAATTGCCAGATGTAGAATATAAAAAACTAATATACAGAATGCTTCAAGATATCAGGGATGACCTCAGAAATTAAATAAGGCAAACTGCAGAAAAAGCCAAGGAACACACTGATAAAGCAGCTGAAGAAATCAAAAAGATTATTCAAGAACGTAGTGAAAAAATTAATAGGATGCAAGAATCCATAGAGAGACAGCATTCAGAAATCCAAAAGATTAACAATAAAATTACAGAATTAGACAACTGGATAGGAAGTCAGAGGAGCAGAATCAAGGAATTGGAAAGCAGAGTGGGGGAGTTGGAGGATAAGGCAATTGACTCCAATATAGTTAAAGAAAAATCAGATAAAAGAATTTTAAAAAATGAAGAAACCCTAAGAATCATCTCAGATCATACGGCCATAAATGTAGAAATCAATAACAGAAAAATCAGGGAAAAGAAATCAAATACTTGGAAAATGAACAATACCCTGTTCAAAAAAGACTGGGTTATAGAAGACATTAAGGAAGGAATAAAGAAACTTATAGAATGCAATGAGACTGAAAACACTTCCTATCAAAACCTCTGGGACACAGCGAGAGGTCAATTTATATCAATAAATACACACATACATAAAGAAGAGCCAGAATTAGAGAACTGTCCCTACACCTTGAACAAATAGAAAGCGAGTAAGAAAAGAATCCATCAGGCACCAGAAGAAAACAAATAATAAAAATTAGAGCAGAATTAAACGAATTAGAGAACAGAAAAACAAATAAAAGAATTAACAAAGCCAAAAGCTGGTTCTTTGAAAAAATTAAATTGATAAACCGTTGGCCAGACTGAAGAAATACAGGAAAGGAAACAAATAACCCGAATAAGAAACGAGAAGGGCCACATCACAACAGAACCAACTGAAATTGAAAGAATCATATCGGATAACTATGAAAAATTGTACTCTAACAAATTTGACAACCTAGAAGAAATGGATGAATTCCTAGAAACACACTACCCACCTAAACAATCAGAAGTAGAAGAACTAAATAGACCCATAACAAAAAAAGAGATTGAAAAGGTAATCCAAAAGCTCCCAACAAAAAAAAGCCCTGGTCTGGATGGCTTCACTGCAGAGTTCTACCAAACTTCCAGAGAAAACTTAACACCACTACTACTAAAGGTATTTCAGAGCATAGAAAAAGACAGAATACTCCCAAACGCATTCTATGAAGCCAGCATATCCCTGATACCAAAAACAGGTAAAGGCACCACACAAAAAAATTACACACCTATATCCTTTATGAACATAGATGCAAAAATCCTCAACAAAATTCTAGCCAATAAAATTCAACAACATATCAAAACAGTAATCCACCATGACCAAGTGGGATTTCTACCAGGTATGCAAGGTTGGTTCAATATTAGAAAAACCACTAATGTAATCCACCATATAAATAAAGCAAAAGACAAAAACCACGTGATCTTATCAATTGATGCAGAAAAGGCATTTGACAAAGTCCAACACCCATTCATGATAACTCTCGGCAAAATAGGAATAGAAGAAAAATTTCTCAATAAAGGGCATTTACACAAAGCCAACAGCTAACACCATCCTAAACGGAGAGAGCCTGAAAGCATTTCCCTTGAGGACGGGAACCAGACAAGGATGCCCTTTATCACCGCTTTTATTCATCATTGTGCTGGAGTCCTAGCCAGAGCAATTAGGTAGACAAAGAAATAAAGGGCATCTAGATTGGCAAGGAAGAAGTAAAATTAACTCGCAGACGACATGATCTTATACACAGAAAACCCTAAGGAATCCTCAAGAAAACAACTGAAACTAATAGAAGAGTTCAGCAGAGTTTCAGGTTACAAGATAAGCATACAAAAATCAATTGGATTCCTCTACATCAACAAGAAGAACATTGAAGAGGAAATCACCAAATCAATACCATTCACAGTAGCCCCCAAGAAGATAAAATACTTAGGAATAAATCTTACCAAAGATGTAAAAGACCTACACAAAGAAAACTACAAGGTACAACTACAAGAAACTAAGAGGGACCTACATAAGTGGAAAAACATACCTTCCTCATGGATAGGAAGACTTAACATTGAAAAATGTCTATTCTACCAAAAACTATCTATATATACACTGCACTTCCGATCCAAATTCCAACTACAGTTTTTAATGTGATGGAGAAACAAATCACCAACTTCATATGGAAGGGAAAGAAGCCCTGGATAAGTAAAGCATTACTGAAAAAGAAGAACAAAGTGGAAGGCCTCCCTCTACCAGATTTTAGAACATATTATACAGCCACAGTAGTCAAAACAGCCTAGTACTGGTACGACAACAGGCACATAGACCAATGGAACAGAATTGAGAACCCAGATATAAATCCATTCACATATGAGCAGCTGATATTTGACAAAGGCCCAGTGTCAGTTAATTGGGGAAAAGATAGCCTTTTTAACAAATTGTGCTGGCATAACTCGATATCCATCTGCAAAAAAATGAAACAGGACCCATACCTCACACCATGCACAAAACTAACTCCAAATGGATCAAAATCTTAAACAAAAGTTTAAAACGATAAAGATCATGGAGGAAAAAATAGGGACTACATTAGGAGCCCTAATACAAGGTATAAAGAGGACACAAAACATTACTAAAAGTGACAAAGAGAGACCAGATAACTGGGAGCTCCTAAAAATCAAACACCTATGCTCATCTAAAGACTTCACCAAAAGAGTAAAACGACCATCTACAGACTGGGAAAAAATTTTCAGCTACGACATCTCCGACCAGTGCCTGATCTCTAAAATCTACATGATTCTGCTAAAACTTAACCACAAAAAGACAAACAACCCAATTAAAAATTGGGCAAAGGATATGAACACGCATTTCACTAAAGAAGACATTCAGGTGGCTAAAAAATACATGAAGAAATGCTCTCGATTATCAGCCATTAGAGAAATGCAAATTAAAACTACAATGAGATTCCATCTCACTCCGACAAGGCTGGCATTAATCCAAAAAACACAAAATAACAAATGTTGGAGAGGCTGTGGGGAGATTGGAACACTTATACACTGCTGGTGGGAATGTAAAATGGTACAACCGCTTTGGAAATCGATTTGACATTTCCTTAAAAAGCTAGAAATAGAACTACCATATGACCCAGAAATCCTGCTCCTCAGAATATATCCTGGAGAAATAAGAGCCTTTACACGAACAGATATATGCACACCCATGTTTATTGCAGCACTGTATACAATAGCAATAAGATGGAAGCAACCAAGGTGTCCATCAACGGATAAATGGATAAATTATGGTGTATTCACACAATGGAATACTATGCATCAATAAATAGTAGTGAGGAATCTGTGAAACATTTTATAACATGGAGGAACCTGTAAGGCATTATGCTGAGTGAAATTAGTCAGTTACAAAAGGACAAATATTGTATAAGACCACTATTTTAAGAACTTGAGAAATAGTTTAAACTGAGAAGAACACATTCTTTTGTGGTTACTAGAGGGAGGAGGGAGGGAGGGTGGAAGAGGGTTATGACCTAAAAGAAAAACACTAGCTACAAACATGCTACCTGCAAATTTGACCCAAAAAGGCACAATGGCACCTTCCGACAAGCCACAAGCCACAGAAGAAGAAATGGCAAATTGCACTGTATTTTTCTTAGAAATGAAATATTAATAGCATAAAAAAAAAAAAAAAAACCAGTGCCCTCGAGTCGATTCCGACTCATATAGTGACCCTATACATACATGTAATTCGGCTATAGTTGCTGAATTCAACTTTTCCCAAGACCCTCCAAGTTACACCTAGGAAGGTGGGACCCATTCTTGTTCTAATATAAGAACTACTTTAGGTGAAGGGAAAGACAACACTCAATACAGGGGAGGTCAGCACAACTGGACTAAACCAAAAACAAAGAAGTTTCCTGAATAAACTGGATGCTTCGAAGGTCAGCAAAGCAGGGGCAGAGGTTTGGGGATTACGGTTTCAGGTTACGTCTAAGTCAATTGGCAAAATAAAATCTATTTAGAAAACATTCTGCATTCCACTTTGAAGTGTGGCATCTGAGGTATTAAACGCTAGCAAGTGGCCATCTAATGAGTCTCAACCCACCTGGATCAAAGGAGAATGAAGAATACCAAGGTCACATGACAACTAAGAGCCCAAGAGACAGAAAGGGCTACCTGAACTAGAGACTACATCATCCTGAGACCAGAAGAACTAGATGGTGCTTGGCTACAACCGATGACTGCCCTGACAGGGAACACCACAGAGAACCTCTGAGGGAGCAGGAGAACAGTGGGATACAGACCCCAGATTCTCATAAAAAGACCAGACTTAAAGGTCTGACTGAGACTAGGAGTACCCTGGTGGTCATGGTCCCCAAACCTTCTGTTGGCCCAGGAAAGGAACCATTCCTGAAGCCAACTCATCAGACATGGATTGGACTGGACAGTGGGTTGGAGAGAGATGCTGACGAGGAGTGAGCTGCTTGCGTCAGGTGGACCCTTGAGACTATGTTGGCATCTCCTGTCTGGAGGGTAGATGAGACGGTAGAGGGGGTTTGAAACTGGCAAAAAGGTCACGAAAGGAGAGAATGGAAGGAGGAAGCAGGCTGACTTATTAGGGTGAGAGTAAATGGGAGTATGTAGAAAGGTGTATATAAGTTTATGTGTGAGAGACTGACTCGATTTATAAACTTTCACTTAAAGCACAATAAAAATTATTTAAAAAAAAAAAAGAGAGGTAACCAAGGTAAGTTGTACTGTTATTTTGACAGCTGAAGTGAGTTCAAACACAACTTCCTCAAGATGTTCCTTGCCTGGATGATGATGAGGTACGTAACAGAAGCCACACTAGAAGATCAGAGAAGCTAATTTTCTCATACTAGGCCTGAATCTTTGGCCTTAACAATAACCATGCCACAAAAAAATATTACAGTAACCCAAGGATGGGGATAACAAGCAAGGAGGTTCTGAAAAATGCCACAATTTTATCTTTAAAATGCATTCTTGACTATGAAACATTCTAATCCTGGACTCAGTACAAAATTTCAAAACTTAAACTCAATGAGCTATAATACAGTGAATCATAAAATTCTTAGCTGTAACAGCCTTTAATTATTGCAAGCTGTAGCAATGCTTTGTAATGCTGACAAGATGAGATGCTACAACACTACCTTTTCAAACAGAACTATTCAAGGACCCTACAAAATAATTATACTTCAAAATGCTCCCTAGGCTTGGGACCAAAGGAGGAGAAAAAGAAAAAAAAAAAAGAAAAGGAGAAAGTAAAATCATGTAAAGACAGAAAGCTTTCACCTTTTGTGGGATTTTATCTCAACATATTGATGTGATATGGCAATTGTAATTGAAATTATAACTGAGCTCCATTATTTCAGATCTGGGGAACTAAAATTCATAGACTTATTCATGTTAAAACCGAGAGTAATTTGTCCAAAATATCCTGGTGAGAAGAAAATTGCCTTATGTCTTTGAGGGGTAGTAATAGTTTTTACAGTGTCTACAATAAACCCGTTGCAAGACATAACTGATAATTGAAAACAAGAGCTGCATATATTAAGCCTGTTGGTATCAAGGTTAAAGTAGTGGAATGAAGTATGCAGGTTAACTGATGCTATTAACGGGGTACCTTCACATGTGGTACGTCTAGCACATTAATACTTAATATGGTGCTTACTTATGCTTTTCATATAAAGCTTCCACTCTCACTTATAATTTGAATATTTTTAGAAGGTTAAAAAAAATTTCCGCAGTGATCATTTTTCTTTCAAAGAACTTTAACTGTGGGTTAAGCAATTGTGTCATGATCAAAGGGGATCAGCACTACCCTGAGGAATAAATCCTTATATTTGCCAGACTTGTGAATTTATTGTCCTATCAAGTAAAATGAAACCATATTTATGGTATCAATATCAGCAATACATAGGCTCCTGAAAGCAACTGTATCAAGCTCACAAATGATATTAAGGCCATATTTTCCCACAAAACCTCAAAAAAAACAATTTGTTTTTAAGTCATTTAAAAATACACCCCCATTTTCCTCTTTTTTTCTCACCTTACATCCAATGCTTGCCCTCTGCCCTTTTTGTTCACTTTCTGTCATGCTTATTATCCCTTCCTCTCTCTTTCCTGCTTTCCTTCCACAGTTTACTTCTGCAACTTTCTTATGAGGAATAGAGAGAAGAAGGCATCAAATTATACAAAATTTATTTAAGATGTTGAAATATCAGGGTCTTAAGAATTGTGGTCTACTCTAAGTTTTCTCATTCTCACTCTGAGTTTATCTCCAATGATGTTCGTAAGTATTGCTGAATAAGTTAATGTTACTTTGACAGGTAAGATTTAGTCTCTTAAGTGGAATCTCTTTCTGGTTTTTATTCCCTCCAATCCAATGTTTATGCTGCCATGAAGATTTTTTTTTAATAACTTTTATTAAACTTCAAGTGAACGTTTACAAATCCAATCAGTCTGTCACATATAAGTTTACATACATCTCACTCCCTACTCCCACTTGCTCTCCCCCTCTTGAGTCAGCCCTTCCAGTCTCTCCTTTCTTGACAATTTTGCCAGCTTCCCTCTCTCTCTACCCTCCCATCCCCCCTCCAGACAAGAGTTGCCAACACAATCTCAAGTGTCCACCTGATATAATTAGCTCACTCTTCATCAGCGTCTCTCTCCCACCCGCTGACCAGTCCCTTTCATTTCTGATGAGTTGTCTTCGGGGATGGTTCCTGTCCTGTGTCAACTGAAGGTCTGGGGAGCATGGCCGCTGGGATTCCTCCAGTCTCAGTAAGACCATTAAGTTTGGTCTTTTTATGAGAATTTGGGGTCTGTATCCCACTGATCTCCTGCTCCCTCAGGGGTCCTCTGCTGTGCTCCCTGTCAGGGCAGTCATCGATTGTGGCCGGGCACCAACTAGTTCTTCTGGTCTCAGGATGATGTAGGTCTCTGGTTCATGTGGCCCTTTCTGTCTCTTGGGCTCTTAGTTGTCATGTGACCTTGGTGTTCTTCATTTTCCTTTGCTCCAGGTGGGTTGAAACCAATTGATGCATCTTAGATGGCCGCTTGTTAGCATTTAAGACCCCAGAGGCCACATTTCAAAGTGGGATGCAGAATGATTTCATAATAGAATTATTTTGCCAATTGACTTAGAAGTCCCCGCAAAGCATGTTCCCCAGACCCCCGCGCTTGCTCCGCTGACCTTTGAAGCATTCATTTTATCCCGGAAACTTCTTTGCTTTTGGTCCAGTCCGATTGAGCTGACCTTCCATGTATTGAGTGTTGTCTTTCCCTTCACCTAAAGCAGTTCTTATCTACTGATTAATCAATAAAAAACCCTCTCCCACCCTCCCTCCCTCCCCGCCTCGTAACCACAAAAGTATGTGTTCTTCTCAGGTTTACTGTTTCTCAAGATCTTATAATAGTGGTCTTATACAATATTTGTCCTTTTGCCTCTGACTAATTTCGCTCAGCATAATGCCTTCCAGGTTCCTCCATGTTATGAAATGTTTCACAGATTCGTCACTGTTCTTTATCGATGCGTAGTATTCCATTGTGTGAATATACCACAATTTATTTACCCATTCATCCGTTGATGGACACCTTGGTTGCTTCCAACTTTTTGCTATTGTAAACAGAGCTGCAATAAACATGGGTGTGCATATATCTGTTTGTATGAAGGCTCTTGTATCTCTAGGGTATATTCCCAGGAGTGGGATTTCAGGGTTGTATGGTAGTTCTATTTCTAACTGTTTAAGATAACGCCAGATAGATTTCCAAAGTGGTTGTACCATTTTACATTCCCACCAGCTGTGTATGAGAGTTCCAATCTCTCCACAGCCTCTCCAACATTTATAATTTTGTGTTTTTTGGATTAATGCCAGCCTTGCTGGTATGAGATGGAATCTCATCGTAGTTTTAATTTGCATTTCTCTAATGGCTAATGATCGAGAGCATTTTCTCATGTATCTGTTGGCTGCCTGAATATCTTCTTTAGTGAAATGTGTGTTCATATCCTTTGCCCACTTCTTGATTGGGTTGTTTGTCTTTTTGTGGTTGAGTTTTGACAGAATCATGTAGATCTTAGAGATCAGGCACTGGTCGGAGATGTCATAGCTGAAAATTCTTTCCCAATCTATAGGTGGTCTTTTTACTCTTTTGGAGAAGTCTTTAGATGAGCATAGGTGTTTGATTTTTAGGAGCTCCCAGTCATCGGGTTTCTCTTCATCATTTTTGGTAATGTTTTGTATTCTGTTTATGCCTTGTATTAGGGCTCCTAGGGTTGTCCCTATTTTTTCTTCCATGATCTTTATCGTTTTAGTCTTTATGTTTAGGTCTTTGATCCACTTGGAGTTAGTTTTTGTGCATGGTGTGAGGTATGGGTCCTATTTCATTTTTTTGTAAATGGATATCCAGTTATGCCAGCACCATTTGTTAAAAAGGCTATCTTTTCCCCAATTAATTGACACTGGTCCTTTGTCAAATATCAGCTGCTCATACGTAGATGAATCTATGTCTGGGTTCTCAATTCTGTTCCATTGGTCTATGTGCCTGTTGTTGTACCAGTACCAGGCTGTTTTGACTACTGTGGCTGTATAATAGGTTCTGAAGTCAGGTAAAGTGAGGCCTCCCACTTTCTTCTTCTTTTTCAGTAGTGCTTTGCTTATCCGGGGCTTCTTTCCCTTCCATATGAAATTGGTGATTTCTTTCTCTATCCCCTTAAAATATGACATTGGAATTTGGATCGGAAGTGCGTTAAATGTATAGATGGCTTTTGGTAGAATAGACATTTTTACTATGTTAAGTCTTCCTATCCATGAGCAAGGTATGTTTTTCCACTTAAGTATGTCCTTTTAAATTTCTTGTTGTAGAGCTTTGTAGTTTTCTTTGTATAGGTCTTTTACATCCTTGCTAAGATTTATTCCTAAGTATCTTATCTTCTTGGGGGCTACTGTGAATGGTATTGATTTGGTGATTTCCTCTTCGATGTTCTCCTTGTTGAGGTAGAGGAATCCAAGTGATTTTTGTATGTTTATTTTATAACCTGAGACTCTGCCAAACTCTTCTATTAGTTTCAGTAGTTTTCTGGAGGATTCCTTAGGGTTTTCTGTGTATATAATCATGTCATCTGCAAATAGTGATAACTTTACTTCTTCCTTGCCAATCCGGATACCTTTTATTTCTTTGTCTAGCCTAATTGCCCTGGCTAGGACTTCCAGCACGATGTTGAATAAGAGTGGTGATAAAGGGCATCCTTGTCTGGTTCCCGTTCTCAAGGGAAATGCTTTCAGGTTCTCTCCATTTGGAGTGATATTGGCTGTTGGCTTTGCATAGATGCCCTTTATTATGTTGAGGAATTTTCCTTCAATTCCTATTTTGGTAAGAGTTTTTATCATGAATGGGTGTTGGACTTTGTCAAATGCCTTTTCTGCATCAATTGATAAAATCATGTGGTTTTTGTCTTTTGTTTTATTTATGTGATGGATTACATTAATGGTTTTTCTGATATTAAACCAGCCTTGCATACCTGGTATAAATCCCACTTGATCAGGGTGAATTATTTTTTTGATGTGTTGTTGGATTCTATTGGCTAGAATTTTGTTGAGGATTTTTGCATCAATGTTCATGAGAGATATAGGTCTATAATTTTCTTTTTTTGTAATGTCTTTACCTGGTTTTGGTATCAGGGAGATGGTGGCTTCATAGAATGAGTTGGGTAGTATTCCGTCTTTTTCTATGCTTTGGAATACCTTCAGAAGTAGTGGTGTTAACTCTTCTCTGAAAGTTTGGTAGAACTCTACAGTGAAGCCATCCGGGCCAGGGCTTTTTTTTGTTGGGAGTTTTTTGATTACCGTTTCAATCTCTTTTTTTGTTATGGGTCTATTTAGTTGTACTTCTGAATGTGTTAGTTTAGGTAGGTAGTGTTTTTCCAGGAATTCATCCATTTCTTCTAGGTTTTCAAGTTTGTTAGAGTACACTTTTTCATAATAATCTGAAATGATTCTTTTCATTTCATTTGGTTCTGTTGTGATGTGGTCCTTCTCGTTTCTTATTCGGGTTATTTGTTTCCTTTCCTGTATTTCTGTAGTCAGTCTAGCCAATGGTTTATCAATTTTGTTAATTTTTTTCAAAGAACCAGCTTTTGGCTTTGTTAATTCTTTCAATTGTTTTTCTGTTCTCTAATTCATTTAGTTCAGCTCTAATTTTTATTAATTGTTTTCTTCTGCTGCCTGATGGATTCTTTTGTTGCTCAGTTTCTATTTGTTCAAGTTGTAGGGACAGTTCTCTGATTTTGGCTCTTTCTTCTTTTTGTATGTGTGCATTTATCGATATAAATTGGCCTCTGAGCACTGCTTTTGCTGTGTCCCAGAGGTTTTGATAGGAAGTATTTTCATTCTCGTTGCTTTCTATGAATTTCCTTATTCCCTCCTTGATGTCTTCTATAACCCAGTCTTTTTTCAGGAGGGTATTGTTCATTTTCCAAGTATTTGATTTCTTTTCCCTAGTTTTTCTGTTATTGATTTCTAGTTTTATTGCCTTGTGGTCTGAGAAGATGCTTTGTAACATTTCGATGTTTTGGATTCTGCGAAGGTTTGTTTTATGACCTAATATGTGGTCTATTCTAGAGAATGTTCTATGTGCACTAGAAAAAAAAGTATATTTTGTAGCAGTTGGGTGGAGAGTTCTGTATAAGTCAATGAGGTCAAGTTGGTTGATTGTTGTAATTAGATCTTCCGTGTCTCTATTAAGCTTCTTATTGGATGTCCTGTCCTTTTCCGAAAGTGGTGTGTTGAAGTCTCCTACTATAATTGTGGAGGTATCTATCTCACTTTTCAATTCTGTTAAAATTTGATTTATGTATCTTGCAGTCCTGTCATTGGGTGCATAAATATTTAATATGGTTATGTCTTCCTGATCAATTGTCCCTTTTATCATTATATACTGTCCTTCTTTATCCTTTGTGGTGGATTTAAGTCTAAAGTCTATTTTGTCAGAAATTAATATTGCTACTCCTCTTCTTTTTTGCTTATTGTTTGCTTGATATACTTTTTTCCATCCTTTGAGTTTTAGTTTGTTTCTGTCTCTAAGTCTGAGGTGTGTCTCTTGTAGGCAGCATATAGATGGATCGTGTTTCTTTATCCAGTCCGTGACTCTCTGTCTCTTTATTGGTGCATTTAGTCCATTTACATTCAGCGTAATTATAGATAAATAAGTTTTTAGTGCTGTCATTTTGATGCCTTTTCATGTGTGTTGTTGACAATTTCATTTTTCCACATACTTTTTTGTGCTGAGACGTTTTTCTTAGTAAATTGTGAGATCCTCATTTTCATAGTGTTTGACTTTATGTTAGTTGAGTCATTACGTTTTTCTTGGCTTTTATCTTGAGTTATGGAGTTGTTATACCTTTTTGTGGTTACCTTATTATTTACTTCTATTTTCCTAAGTAAAAACCTAACTTGTACCGTTCTTTATCGCCTTGTATCACTCTCCATCTGGAGTTCAATGCCTCCTGTATTTAGTCCCTTTTTTTGATTATTGTGATCTTTTACCTATTGACTTCCATGATTCCCTGTTATGTGTATTTTTTTTTAATTAATCTTAATTTGTTTGTTTTTGTGATTTCCCTATTTGAGTTGATATCAGGACGTTCTGTTTTGTGACCTTGTGTTGTGCATCTGATATCTGATATTATTGGTTCTCTGACCAAACAATATCCTTTAGTATTTCTTGTAGCTTTGGTTTGGTTTTTGCAAATTCTCTAAACTTGTGTTTGTCTGTAAATATCTTAATTTCGCCTTCATATTTCAGAGAGAGTTTTGCTGGATATATGATCCTTGGCTGGCAGTTTTTCTCCTTCAGTGTTCTGTATATGTCGTCCCATTCCCTTCTTGCCTGCATGGTTTCTGCTGAGTAGTCTGAACTTATTCTTATTGATTCTCCCTTGAAGGAAACCTTTCTTTTCTCCCTGGCTGCTTTTAAAATTTTCTGTTTATCTTTGGTTTTGGTGAGTTTGATGATAATATGTCTTGGTGTTTTTCTTTTTGGATCAATCTTAAATGGGGTTCGATGAGCATCTTGGATAGATATCCTTTCGTTTTTCATGATGTCAGGGAAGTTTTGTGTCAGGAGTTCTTCAACTATTTTCTCTGTGTTTTCTGTCCCCCCTCCCTGTTCTGGGACTCCAATCACCCGCAGGTTATCCTTCTTGATAGAGTCCCACATAATTCTTAGGGTTTCTTCATTTTTTTTAAATCTTTTATCTGATTTTTTTGCAGCTATGTTGGTGTTGATTCCCTGGTCCTCCAGATGTCCCAGTCTGCATTCTAATTGCTCGAGTCTGCTCCTCTGATTTCCTTACGTTGTCTAATTCTGTAATTTTATTGTTAATCTTTTGGATTTCTACATGTTGTCTCTCTATGGATTCTTGCACCTTTTAATTTTTCCACTATGTTCTTGAATAATCTTTTTGAGTTCTTCAACAGTTTTATCAGTGTGTTCCTTGGCTTTTTCTGCAGTTATCCTAATTTCATTTGTGATATCTTTAAGCATTCTGTAAATTAGTTTTTTATATTCTGTATCTGATAATTCCAGGATTGTATCTTCATTTGGGAAAGATTTTGATTCTTTTGTTTGGGAGGTTGGAGAAGCTGTCATGGTCTGCTTCTTTAAGTGGTTTGATATGGATTGTTGTCTCTGAGCCATCACTGGGAAACTAGTTTTTCCAGAAAATCCGCTAAAAAAAAATGCAGTCAGATCCCTATCAGAGTTCTCCCTCTGGCTCAGGCTATTCGGATGTTAATGAAGCCACCTGGGGAGGGTGGGGGAGGGAACAGAGAGATAGGAGAGTAGCACCTCAGAATATAGCCAGAGTTGCTTATCTTGCTTGGAATGACTATTATATCTGAGATTCCCGTGGGCGCCTCACCTATGTGTGCTGGCTGTGTGGAGATTGCCCCGGGGGGTCTGACCTGTTGGAGTCACGGTCAGATCCTCCGCTTCCAGCCCCACGCCCAGCGTCAAGGCTCCCCTACTGGGACGGTGCACTCTCGACTCCAAAATCAGTCGCTGCTTCCCAGGGACTTCTTGTCCCTCCAGCCGCGTGGCCGTGCCGCCTCCGTAAACCAGATGGGCCCCCTCCCGGGGTTAGTTCAGATGGGTGGAGCAGCTCCCCGTGCTTGTGCCGTGACCGAGTGTCCCGACTGGGACGCTGTTCTCCCCGCTCCAATACCAGTCGCTGCCTCCCGGGGACTTCTCCTACCGGCTGCGTCCCACAGTGCCCGCGCAACCCGGCTGGGCCCCTTCCAGGGATTAGTTCAGGGAGTTGAAGCAGCTCTCCGTGTTTATGCTGTACCTGCGTCCAGTCCAAATCCCGGCGGGACAGTTCCCCGGCTGGAACGCTGCTCTTCCTGCTCCAAGACCAGTCTCTGCCTCCCAGGGACTTCTCCTCCTGGCTGCGTCCCATGCCCCCCGCGGAACCGGCTGGTCTCCCTCCCGGGGTTAGTTCAGGGGGGTGGAGCAGCTCTCTGTGCTTGTGCCGTACCTGACTGGTACGCTGGCTCCAGGCTCTGGAAACAATCGCTGCTTTCCCGTATTAGTTCGTTCTCCGTCTCTAAATCTGTGTTTGTTGTTCAGGGTTCGTAGATTGTTATGTATGTGATTGATTCACTTGTTTTTCCATGTCTTTGTTGTAAGAGGGATCCGAGGTAGAGTCTGCCTAGTCCGCTATCTTGGCTCTGCCCCCCATGAAGATTTTTTGAGCACACAAATTAGACTGTCTTCTGCTGAGAAATCTTGATTGGCTCTTCATTAAACACAGTGATCCCACCACCCTTGGCATGTTGACACATTACTGTATATGATCCATGTTCTTCCTCTCCTTTCCTTATCTCATCATTCCCCTTCCCGACTGTGATCATTCTTTCTTTACTCTCTGATTGTCTTACTCTTACCTCCACTTATCCAACCCTTTTGTAGTCTTCAAATTTCAATCCAAACTTTACCTTCTCATGGTAAGCTTTCCCTGATACCTTTCCTCTCAGGAAAACTAAAGCATGTGGTTTTCCTGAAATCTCACTTCATTTTATAAGTACCACATATTCACATGAATTGTAATTCTGTTTGAGTTTGCATGATTCTCTTTTTCTCACATAAGACACAGGATTCTAAGCTCCTTGAGGGCAGAAATGGAATTCATACTTAGGTCTGTCTGACTCCGAAGGCTATGATGTTTTGTGTTATTGAATGTGAGAAATTGAAGGTATTTGAGAAGTTAAAGATGTCACTGAGATTTCAAATTTGTGTAAATTGGCAGATGATGACACCTTGGATCAACAGAGATAATAGGAAGCAGTAGGTTATGGATGGGCATGGTAAACACCCATGGTAGAAAAAAATGAATAAAAAGAAGAAGGGGAAGAATGGCTCCCTGGGAAAGGCCAACAATGAAGGCAGGAGAACTGGGCCTCAGAAGAAACAGAAAGGAAAAAGAGTAGGATAGAAGCTGAGATGGACAGTTTTTCAAGAAGAAAAGAATTGTTAACCTGGTAAAATAGTTTAATAAAGTTCATTAATTGTATAGGCTGAAAATGGACCATTGACCATTGAGTTTGCTAAATAGGAAGCAATTTAAAAGAATTTTCAGTATCTGAGGTGAGGTAAGCCAAATTGCAATATATTCCAGGGTAAGATGAAGTTAGGAAGGTGTAGCTGTTTTATGTAGATTACTAAGAAGTTTGAACTGGAAAGGAGACAAGGGGCATGGGAATGGTGTGGTTGATGTAGGGTCTTAACTTGCAATGGGAAAAAAGCTTAGGTGGAGGTATTTTTAATGTACTTGTAGGTTGAGGGGAGGGAGCTTGTAGGGACTAAGGGTTTGAATGTACAGAGAAAAGGAAATATAATTGGTGGAGCTTATGTGTAGAGGAAATCAAAGGGATGAATGCAGAGCACAGAAGGAGAATTTAGCCTGCGGTTGAGGGGGCTCTCCTTCTGAATGGATAGATGGAATGCTGGCCAAAGATGTAGTTCTGTTTGGAGAAGGAAGGGGAAGAGATGGAGGAGCTTTATGACTCATGAACCTAATTTTTCTTTTGTTAAATGGAATGAGCCCTTTGAACTCAGATGGTATTGTAGGTGCTTATTTCTCTAACGCTTTTGTTTGCTTTTTGCATTTTGTAAAGTCAGGGTAGGCACCACCTTGCCTTTATCCCATTAATGAATCCATCAGTCCTAATGCGAATCAGTCCCAGGTGAGTGGTTATGTTCTCTAGCTCAATGTAGAAGAGCAATTAAGGGGTACTAATGGACTGCCCAGGCATTTACATGTAACTGCATTAGCTGATTTTTTTTAACTGATTTTTTGTGCAGAAAAAGAATATATTTCTCTTTTTTGTTAGAATGTTTGGTTTGATTAGTTATTAATGCAATTAAGGAGAGCAAGGTTTGTACTTTGTGGCTTTGCTTATTGGGGAGACTGTCTTTAACTACACAACCTGAGATGGGAGATATGTATATAATACTCAAGGGGGAAAATGGGCTGTTGGAGGGGGGAAAGTCAGATTTTTTGGCGGGGGTAGGAATACAATGGTATTAAATCAGGACCAAAACACCGAATGTAACCTAGAAGGTTATGTGGGAAACAGGGAGTCAGAGTCTTTGTTCTCTTATCTAGAATCTTCTTCTGGTTGTATAACTTTGAGCTGGTCATATTTCAATTCACCTGTAATTTAGCAAATATGCACATTTTATTCTGTACAATTGCATAGCACATAATTATGAATAGTCCCCTAAATCTTCACAATTTTTAATTGATGAAATCACTGTCTTCATGAACTTACAATGCATTCAAAATTTAAGTATAAACTGCTTTAAACATTTGACAGGTTAATGCAAAACTTTGATTATTTAATTTTTATAAATGGCATTTTCAACATATATTAGACCTCTCAGCATAAAGAGGGCCATGGCTTAACTTTTTTGCAAAATAATAGTAGCTACCATTTATAGAGCCCCTAACTACATGCTGAAAGTTTTACATGAGTTATTTATTTGAACAGCTACCATCTGATCTTACTGTTTTGTCAGTTTGGATTTCTGTATGTTGACTCTTCTTCTATAATGAGAAAATTAGAGTAGCTTTTTTTTTTCCTTTCTAATTCCTCGCAACCTATCACGTAGTTAAAATAAAAAGAGAAACTAAATACTTGCTATCTTAAATAAAGCAACAAATGAAATGAAACAAAAATGTTTTTCTTCACAGTGACTGGTTTAGAAAGTTATTAATACAGGGTTGTTTAAAATGCTAAATAGCTACTAATGAAATGTTTGTCAAATGAATGAATTCAACCTTGTGAATACTGTAGCTATGACTTTTAAATGTTGCACATAGCCTGGAAAAACAGTGAAACTTATAGAACTGGTACCTGACAGGACTGCTTTGTTTTTCTGGATTTTGCAAGTTTTCTGCCTTTGACAGAGTGCCGCCATCACTTTTCTGTTGCTCCTTTTAATGGAAAATATTTTAATCTAACTTCTCTGACAAGTTTCTGCCTTACACAGATTTTGGCATTAGTAGGCTTTTCTGCATTTGGTTCATTTTTCATACTGTTTATTAGGTTCTGATTTCCTTGCCGTTGTATGACAAAAAAAAAAAAAAATTTTTTTTTTTCCATAGCTGTGTTGTTTCTTTTAATAGAGTGGTTTATAACTCACACAGTATTTGCTGAGCTTCTCTGATGTCTATGCAACATTCTGTGATCAGCCTCAAAAGGGAAAAAGCTGTGAGTGAGGGTCGGGTTGGGTAGAAAAATGCAAAAATGAGCAAGATATGGTTCTGGCTAGTGGAGTTTATACGCTGCTGTGTGGGACGAAGAGTTAATACAAATTACTATGACACATTTAACAAATACGAAGCGTTTTGTTAATTATGAATGAATGTACTGAAAATAGTGCATCATTTTAATATAACCCTCCATATAAAAGTTAAAATTGGCCTGAAATTTTACTTCAAAGGGATGCAATAAAACACGAGGAAAAGTAGCAATATAGCCCCTGCTACATCTCCCTTCTGCTTCACACTATCAAAAAGTGTGCTTTTTAAGGATGAGCTTTCTAGCAAAGAGGCCTATCAGCCCTAGAGCTCCTGTTCATATTGAACTTTCTATTTTCCATTACAGCTGGAATTTGCTAAGTGTTTCACAAACTAAATAATAAGCCAATTACCTCTTAGACATTAGTGATACACTCTGGTAGCTCTTAAAGATAATAGATTTACAAATTCTTCTGAGCCTTCTTTAATCAAAGGATTGACTATGGTAATAGTAATTACTGACCCCATGGCAAATCTATGAGGAAATAGTTTGGAGAGAGAATAGATTTTGAGTGCTCAATGTTAAGAACGGAAAAACTGGTGGTGTAGTGGTTAAGTGCTATGGCTGCTAACCAAAACGCTGGCAGTTTGAATCCGCCAGGCTTTCCTTGGAAACTCTGTGAGGCAGTTTTACTCTGTCCTATAGGGTCGCTATGAGTCAGGATTGACTTGACGGCAGTGGGTTTGGTTTTTTGGTGTGTTAAGAACTGTGAAGGGTCTGAGATTTTACCTGCCCACAAGCTAACAAGTTAGGCTGCCACATTTTCTTGGAACCTGTCAGAAAACATGAGGCTCCTGGGTCAGACACAACGGACAAGATTCTGTGATAGATCTTACAATATTCACAGCAATGGCAGTGACCAGATTGCCATCATTTTCTATTGCCTCCTCCTGAGCTCCATTTCCCACAGGTCGATTTAGCAAGGGCCTAGTGATGCCTGCACACCTGATGGGTTGTGTTATAGGAGAGGGGCTCCAAATTTAGGGCACCCAAATCTTTTATAATGGACTGCAAGCAGACCTGCCTGAACCTTGCCTCAGAGGGAGACATTCATCACTTATTCGACAGGGTAATCAGCAAACCTGCCATCTGCTCTGGAGGGAGACAGTGTCTCTATCTTCCAAGCTGTCAACTATATGAACATCCTTGAAAGACAGTCCAGAACTAGTGCCTCTGCATTGAAGACATGCAGAAATGTACAACACTGATGGAAAATTGTCTCCTGACACTCTGTTTTAAGAGTTACTGAATTTCCAACAAGTGTCTTATTACATGCCAAGCACTGTTCTAAGTACAGTATATTTTAAAATATCCTTATTTATTCCTCAAACAAATCTATCCAAGAGATTTTATTATTTCTATTTTACAGTTGAGGAGTCCAAAGACTTAGAAAAACAAAGCTACTTCCTTAAATATAAACAATGAATGCCACTGTTGAGATTTAAACCGAGGCTTTTCTGACTTCCGTGCCCATACTCTTAAATGCTGCACTCTTTCTACTTCAAAAATTAACTTTTTTCTCTCCATCTGGATTTCATTGACAACCAAAAGGACCCCATAGAAGCATAGGTCTAACTTGAAAGATCTTATGCAGAAGGTGATTATACATAATAATTAAAACCCTTCTTTATGTATACATTCAAATGATTAAATTCATTTATCGAAACAGCAAGAGGAAAACAAAAACAAAACAAACGAACAAAAAGGCTTAATTAAGTGAAGAATATCTGCTTTAGTCCTTCAGTTTCTCTCATTTTTCATCAGTTTAGTTATTGAATAAATTACATCAATGAATCTGATATATATATATATATATGATTTTAAAGGTACATTTTTCCTTTTTGGTTTAAAGGAAGAGGCTTTTGATAATTCCTTAAAGTTTTTCTCCTAGAAGCTGTTCTTGATGTATAAGTCACAAGTATAACATTTTTGGCCCAGGGCATCTAGTGCTGTTTCTGTGGAGAGCACGAGACTTGGGTCCAGGATAAACAATAAGATGAAGTATAAATGTTAATTCTGGTCAGAATTCTTCAAAGGTAACTCCTTAGCGAATAATTTCTTATTTTCACTTGATTCATTACATTGCCTCTTTGAGAGAGTTTATTGCTATCAACAAGTCATTGGTATGGAAGGTCTTGAGTTCCTGTTGTTTTTGTTAGATGCCATCGAGTCAATCTCAACTCATAGTGACTCCATGTAACAGAATAGAACTGCCCCAAAGGGTTTTCTTGGATATAATCTTTTTGGAAACAGATTGTGAGATCTTTCTCCTGTGGAACAGCTGGGTCAGTTGGAACCACCAATCTTTCAGTTACCAGCTGAGTGCTTAATTGTTCGTATCACTAGGGTACCTTGGTTTTGACTTACTAGGTACTACAGTGTACTACATTTTTGACCATGCAGTGATGTTTGAAAGTCACTTATTAAAAGCCTCTCTACAAGCCCACTTTATGTCCCGCTAATTTGTGTGCACATACTTTCATGCAGCATTCATACCACATGCTCTGTATTCCTGTTGCTATGATAACACTTTGTTGTTGTTATTGTTAGTTGCTGTTCAGTCAGCCCTAGACTCATGGCAACTCCATGCACAACGACCCCATGAAAAATGGAAGGAAATGCTGCCCAGTCCTACACCATTTCCATGGCCAGTTGTAGACTGTATTGTGATCCACAGGGTTTTCACTGGATGATATTTGGAAGTAGATCTCCAGATCTTTCTTCTGAGGTCCCTCTGGGTTCATTCAAAACTCAAATTTCTCATTTAGTAGCCAAGCATGTTAACCATTTGCACCATCATAATACTTAGTTTGCTCTTTTTACCTCTGATTCTTCCCTAGTTTTTCATGGTCTTCAATTCTCATTCCAGAAAGATATGCCTGGTCTCTCTCACAGATTGTAACCCTTCTTTCAGGCGAACTTCCTTAGGTTTTCATTTTCTTTTGCATGGCTTATCTTGATTGTGTGTTGTTTTACCCACACAGCCATAACGCAGAGGTAAGTAACAAGTGTCTTACTTACCTTTGTGATTCGTTGCATTACGTAAATCATATTTGGCATAATGCAGCCTTGAGGAAGCCCAAGAGTTTAGGCTTCAGAAGAACTGGTGAGGAGGACACGTGAAGTACAATGTGACATGAAGCACAAGGTGAAGAATACCATCTCTAACATTTCCTTGTTCTGGTCAGGTCCAGGTCCTTCTCCTGGTGTGCCTGCTCAAAGGGTGTATGCTCTCACTGCCTCTCTTGGCCTGGTGCACCCATTTTGTTTGCGTATTGCTTTCCCACATGAGTTATTTCCTGCGAGACCCTGAGGGGAGCTCCTTCATATGTTTCTGGCTTATCTAAGACAATCTGGATCTGCTCTGTCATTGCTTGTTCTGAGGTCTTACTATATGTTATACTGGGCAGAGGAACACCTGCTCCCACTGTTGTTACTCTTTTTGTAAAAGCAAAAAATGATAATATTCTCTTAATAAGTAGTAGCACTAATTAGTGCTATAAGCAGATGGCTTTCGCACTTCTTCCTTCTAAAAACAGTGTATGTGTTACTCTGCAATTACCCAGACGCCATGGTCTCTATGTGACATCAATCTGAAATGAGTAGAAATTAGAGTGTGTGTGTGTGTGTTCACATAGACATAAATACAAACATTTCCCATGACCTTTCCTTTTCCTTACTGTTTGTTTGTATTATATGTCTTCAGCATATTTATGTGTATAAATGCTGTTTATGTATATCTGCAGTACCTATATATGTACACACACCGCCAATTCTAAGATGTGTATTTTTATACATCAAAATGTTTTCTGATATTAGCATGCATCTTACATTAATGTGTATGTTTGATATACTGTTTCTTCCTTTGAAAAGCTATTATTAATGGATGTCATATCTCACCTTTAGTAGCATCTTAAATGAGTTGCCCTCAGTCAGTTCTGACTCGTGGCAACCAAAACATGTGTGTCAGAGTAGAACTATTCCCCACAGATTTTCAAGGGCTGGTTTTTCAGAAGCAGATCATCAGGGCTTCCTTCTGAGGCACCTCTGGTTGGACTCAAACCACCAACCTTTCAGTTAGCAGCCCAGCCCATTAACCATTTGCAACACCCAGGGCTTAAGACAATATCTCAGGAACTAGAAAATAAATGATATGTATTCTGTATATGACACCCATGTATATATACGTGTGTGTATGGTTGAAAGAAAATCACCAGTGTTAATTATGGGGAGCAAGCCCTTTTACCAGAGTCAAGAACACCAATACTATTGCTCTGACTGTAGAGTTTTGAGTAGGAGAGATACAGTCAATGTTTGCCTTCAATATGGCACTAACGCGAGGTGGCAAGTATTCCTGGGGCTGCAGTAATTCCAGAAACACAATCTTCTCCAGCCTAACATCACAGTACTCTTTGTTGGCATTAAGGCTATTTCATCTCTGGAGGAGTAACATTCTGTGGATGGATTAGGAGTCTTATCTTGTTAAAACCAGCAACATCAGGAATCAATAGATGAGTGACTTCTGCAAATAGTACCTGAGGGAGGAGAGCGTGGTTTTTTTTTTTTCCTGAAGTTTCCAGGGATGATCCTAGCACTGCAGGTGGCATGAGTGATGAAGTGGGGCAATTGGATTGTTTTTCTGAATATTTCTCAAGCTCAGATTAGGTCCTTTTTTTTTTTTTTTTTTCTAGGGGTGAACAATTCTGTTCAAGCTCAGCTCTTTAACAAAATGCAGTACGAGGAAAACAACTCAAACATATATGCCTTTTGTTCCTTTCAAGGCACAGAAATTGATGCAGAATGTAAACTTTGCTGAAAACATCTAAATGAACCCCCACCAAACTGCCTGTAAAACCCAACTGTATTTTTCATAAACTGTCTTACCTCTGATACAATGTATGCATTTTATTCACATAATCAGAGGTAACATATTTTCTTCTGGAATAATATTCTTTTCCCTTTAAAAGTGACTCCTTGGCAAGGAAGTACTTTTCTAGCCCTCAGCTTCCACACCTGAAAAATGGTGACAATATGTCCTACTTCCAAGGGTTATTATGGAGAGTCAGTTATATGACACAAGTGATGAACTTGGCGTAGTGCCTGGACATAGTAGGATTTTAGGAAATAATAGCTACCAATAATCCCATGTAGACATTTTTCATTATTATACATTTTTTAAAGTATATTCACAATTTGTATGTCTACCTCTGGTCAGCAGAGTGTTTGTGTAGATATGTGTCAGGGAAAGCTGGTCTTCGGTTTCTGTTTTCTAGTCCATGTCCCCATTCTTGGCAGACACCTTTCCCAATCCTGTCTCTAAAAAGCTTATTTCTCAGCGTCCAGATATTACGGACAGGTCTCCATCCGGCTCTGTGGAGAGCTGGTTTTGGTGTGTGTCTCACACTGATACAGGTCTCCATAGTCAGAGTCGGACTCACAAAAACCACTTTCAACTTGCATTTCTTCTTTCAGCCTTTCCCCATCGAATGATGAGCAGCGCCTGCCACCACTGCCATCTCATCCAGTCACTCTCTATCTCCAAACGCAATGAAGCTTCCCTTCCCTGATCTCCCTACATTGAAACAAATTATTCTCGCTCTTGTTGCTGGTGCAAAGTGAATTAAATTGGAGTCGGGAGTGCAGCAGTCTGTAGAAGTGACTCTTCGTCTTTTGTTAAGCAATGTCATCAGCCAACAACTAACATTTTTCTTCTTGCTTTTGTTTACTTGTAATTTGCCTACACATGGCATTAGACAAGTACCTAGAAATAGAGAGAAAAATGTGTAGAAGCTGACAATAAGGAACAGCTCATTGGCATCCCTAATGTGAATCCCTTTTCTTATCTGTCTCCTTCTGAATGGAAAGTGGACACAGTTCTACACTAGCAAGCAGTTATACCTCAGCCAAATAACATGGAGGCAGGATTCAGTCCAGCATTCCAGGATGGAAAGAGAACTCCTTCAAGATATGAGGCATTTTCAGGGGCAGCTGCTCTTCCAGACCATAGATACCATCGACACAAGGGGAAAAGGGTAGCCAGGTACCTAACACACAATGACTGTTGTCACGTTCTAGAAGCTGTCTTACATATTTACATTCCTTCACACATACACAAAATTGATTACGAGTGATTACTTCAGAGCTCTGAGACATTGGTGGAGGATCCGTCCGGGGAATTATGAGTCCTTCTCCGATGCTGGTTCAGCCGCTAAGTACCTGTGTGGTGTTGCATAATGCCCCTCCACTACAGTTCCTTTGTACAATGAGAGGGTTGGGTCTGTAAATTCTATGCTTAAAATCACAAGGTAGGCAATCTTGGAAGCCTTTTTCACTCCAAGTTAAGACCTGATGTGTTTAGCTGCCATTTTTTCATTCTTAATCATTTGCATACTGATTAGCCAGTTGATGAGGTTTGGGGTTTTCTTATCTTTTCCTTTCCTCCTGCTGCTCACTTTGGCACCATTTCAGCACTTACTGATGCATGTTTCCCAGGCTGGGGAAATAACAAACATAGAAACTGAAAGAAGTCCTTTAGTTCCTTGGCAATAACTCTGATGAAAGAGCTTCAGTGGAAAAGGCCGAAAGCTTTGATTACAATGAGATAGGTGAATTTATTGAAGATTTTGTTGAGATTTGGGAACTTATTTTTTTCATCGATTTTACGGGTTCTTGTTCTACTGCAAATATTGGCTATACTATACAGAAGAGTCTATTTGGAATTAGGTGATGGACAATTCTTACATATATTGAGGCAGTGATGTCACTAGGGTTGCTGTCACCCAATGCGGTATCAAGTGGTGTCACCCCCCCATATGGACCTCCTCCCATACCAGACTGTATAGAATCCTTAGTAATGTTTTTTGTATTAATGTTACTCATAAATCGTAATTCCTCTATATCACTCCTTCTTTTCCTTTAATTACTACTTCATTCTCAAAAAAGTTATTGATATAGGTTCACAAATATTAATTACCACAATATTGTAGCTAAAACGTCAGAAAATTTGACAAAATAAGAACACTGGCAGCAACAAAAACAGTGGGTGCTCGCAGCATGTGCAGAAGAAACCATGTGATTTGAAGCATCACTGTAACTGGGTAATAATGACAGCTGTGACAGCTCTGACTGGAGGGCATTAGAAGGTTCAAAAAGTAAGTTAACACAGAGTTTTAGCCTTGAGGTATGTTGATACATGTACATTGGGCTTAAGGAAAATGTTTTTGTTGTTACAACTAACTAAACCAAAAAACAAAAACAAACAAAAAAACCCTTTGCCTTTGAGTCAATCCCAACCCATAGTGACCCTATAGGACAGAGTAGAACTGCCCCATGCCCCACAGGATTTCCAAGGAGCAGCCGGTGGATTTGAACTGCTGATCCTTTGATTAGCAGCCCAGCTCTTAATCACTGTACCACCCAGGCTCCTCAAAACTTACTGCAGTGATATTTTTATAAAAAGTAATACTGTTCTGCTGAAACACTGCACAAAAATGTTATAGACAGTCATTTTGGTGTCACACCCTCTGGCAGTGTCACCTGGTACAGTCCACAGCCCAGGTACTCCCCTAGTGACATCACTGCATTCAGGGATTTTGGGTATATAACCTTGATTTCCAAGTTTATCTGGTACAGGACTAAACCCTTTTAAAATTGAATTACCATTCATGAAATGGCAGCACGGTTTGTGAGTAAATGGAGTACTTTATGTCTACCAAGACAAACTATTCCTGGAAATTTAGACTAGTCAAAACTCTCCCTGTAACTAAGTAAACATTGTCATTATTGTTATCCTAATTAGCTACATTGCATATTTATAGAGTATATAAACACCCCATTTTGGGGAAGGAAAAGACCTAACATTGTTACTATGTGTCTGGCACTTTGCCTAGCTCATTATATACTTCATTTCATTTAATTCTCAAAAAAGAGCAGTAACAACTATGATGCCAAAAATATATTGTGTTCCACGAACACCAAAGGGAAGGCCATTGTTTTCCACATTGAGTTATTTTGTTCTTTCTGCTATTTATTTCCTGCTATCTCTCTTTCCCTCTATGTTCCCTTCTTGTTTTTTTTTTTTTTTTTCTGGACTCTTTGGTTGCTGATATTCTTCGCTTTTCTTCTTTCTCCTTCTTTTTGCTCCCTTCTCTGCTGTCTTGGATCTGCCAAAGGCTCCTGTGGGTGTCTTTGAGCCCCACTAGTAAATTTTGCAGCTAAAACTGTTGCAGGCGGTTGGCATAAGTCAAATCACATTTGGCAAAATATGTGTCATGTATCTGGAAAACTGGGTTATACTCATTCTAGAGCAATTAACTAGATAATTGCTCTGGCACAAAGGCGGCCTTATACTATTCTTGTAACACAGAAGATAATTTTAACTATGGCACTGCCTAATACTTCCAGGGAGTGCTAAAAAATCTGGCTCATTCTTATATCAATTAAATGTCTCTGAAGCTTCTTTACGTTCTCTTTTACAGGAATTTTGCTGGCCATAATTACTGTGTTGTTTTTGAACTGGGTGTCCTTGGTCTATCACGAAATAAAAACCAAATGCTCTTTGAATTAAGCAAAGTATATGTTGGAAGGAACAAAAGTGTCATCATCTTTCCTTCCTTTAATTTTCCTTGGCCAGGCCTTGTTCCTAGATCAGTTAAAGCAAAAAGGGCGAGTAAGTCCATAGTTTGGAAAGAATTTTGCAAAGGAAATGAGAAAGGATGATGTTGGTATTGTTTATGTTATTGACTAGTCACTCCAACTGATCTGAAGATCAACTACACAGTTTTGATGACCTACACTGTGTACTCAGCTTTGTGCTGGTTCTACAAACAGGGAGAACAGGTTGATTCCTTGCCTTTAGAAGCTTCACAAGGCAGTTGGGGAGTTTATAGGACCACACATGTAATAAGAATAGATGATGCACAAGAGTTGGGGGTAACTTTGTTTTTTTGATAAATATTAAAGCTACAGTTGTTCAGAAGAGAGAACATAAAGGAAGAGCTGTAGAGAAGGAAGAGTCCTTGAAGGATTTGGGACCAAAAAGGAGTCCTAAAGAATGTGGCAAGTGAGGGAAGAAGTGAAGTGTATCTCAGTCAAGGAGTTTTTCCCCTTTTTTACGTCCCTTGCTATGAAACTGGCCAAACGAAACCAATCAGCATGGCAGAAAAAACAGTTATCATCAAGTCAATTCTGATTCGTTGGTGACCCCGTGTGTTTCACAGTAGAAGTACCCTTCGTAGAATTTTCATGGCTGTGACCTTTCAGAAGCAGATTGAGGCTTCTTTAGGTGGGTTTGAACAACCAACCTTGCCAGCCTTCAAGACTCCAGACTCCACTCACCAATGTGGGATGCAGAACGTTTTCTTAATACACTTTGTTATGCCAATTGACCTAGCTGTCCCCCGAAACCATGGTCCCCAGGCACCCATCCCTGCTACTTTGTCCCTCGAGGTGTTTGGTTGTATTCAGGAAACTTCTTCACCTTTGGATTAGTCTAGTTGTGCTGATTTCATCTGTATCGAGTGTCGTCCTTCCCTTTACTTAAAATAATTCTTGTCTACTCTCTAATTAGTGAATATTCCTCTCCGTCCCTCCTCACCCTCACGACCATCAAAGAATGTTTTCTTTGGTGTTTAAACATTTTCTTGAGTTGTTATAGTAGTGGTCTCATACAATATTTGTCCTTTTTTATGACTGGCTAATTTCACTCAGCATAACGCCTTTCAAATTCCTCCACGTTATGAGATGTTTCACGGATTCATCATTGTTCTTTATCATTTCATAGTGTTCCATTGTGTGAACATACCATAACTTTTTTATCCATTCATCTATTGATAGGCACCTTGTTTGTTTCCATCTTTTTACTGCTGTGAACAGTGCTGCAATGAACATGGATGTGCATACATCTATTAGTGTGAGGGCTCTTATTTCTCTAGGATATATTCTGAGGAATGAGATTGCTAGATTGTATGGTAGTTCTATTTCTGGTTTTTTAAGGAAGTGCCAGATCGATTTCCAAAGTAGTTGTACCATTTTATGTTCCCACCAGCAGTGTATAAGCGTTCCAGTCTCTCCACAACCTCTCCAACGTTTATAATTTTGTGTTCTTTTGATTAATGCCAGCCTTGTTGGAGTGAGACAGAATCTCATTGTAGTTTTGATTTTCATTTCTCTAATGGCTAATGATCGTGAACATTTCCTCATGTATCTGCTAGCCACCTGAATGTCGTCTTTGGTGAAGTGCCCATTTTTTAGTTGGGTTTTTGGTCTTTTCATTGTTGAGGTTTTGCAGTATCTTGTAGATTTTACAGATTAGGTGTTGATTGGATTTGTCACAGCCAAATTTTTTTTCCCAGTCTGTAGGCTGTCTTTTTACTCTTTTGGTGAAGTCTTTGGATGAGCATAAGTGTTTGAATTTTAGGAGCTCCCAGTTATCTAGTTTCTCTTTCGGTGTTTGTACATTGTTAGCAATGTTTTGTATACTGTTTATGCCATGTATTAGGGCTCCTAGCCTTGTCCCTAATTTTTCTTCTGTGATCTTTATCATTTTAGATTTTATATTTAGGTCTTTGATCCATTTTGTTTTTGTACATGGTGTGAGGTTTGGGCCTTGTTTCATTTTTTTGCAGATAGATATTCAGTTATGCCAGCACCATTTGTTAAAGAGGTTGTCTTTTCCCTATTTAACAGACTTTGGGCCTTTTCAATATATGCTTTTTAAACACTATGTTTGAGGTCCTCTCCTAGGCTTGGGAATGTTGAGGTGGACAAAACAGATGCAGCTTTGTCCTCAAGGAGCTTAGAGTCCAGCAGGGAAGACAGATGCAATTATATAAAATGCTTGTCACAGGCATTGGCTCATAGCAAATCTTCAGTGTATGTTGATGTATACCAGCTGCCGTTTTCAATAATCATAGTAACCCAAGTAGGGATATAAAAAATATTCTCATTTTTTTGACAAACTCAATTTGACCAGCCAGTGGTATTATGCAAATTCAACATTCTGTATTGAGTCATTAAACGTCCTTAAAATCTTCTCAATCTAAAGAATACCATGGGATACTGATTTGGAATATACAACGGGCTTTTGGCTGGGTTGTACCTCCCTGAGAGTAGGGGCCATATCTTTATATTTGTACTATCAGTGACCTGGAAATTGTACTGCACAGAAGCATTCCTTACCTATGCCACTCTCTTGACCTCCCTTCTAAATAAAATGTATCAAGTTAATCAAATCTTTGGCTCTCAAAGCTGTAATGCTGTGCATATGACGCCTGATGGAATACCTTAATCCACTCTTTGTTGTTGTTAGGTGATATCAAGTCTATTGTCTACTCATTGTGACCCCCTGTGACAGAACAGAACTGCTCCATAGGGTATTCTAGGCTGTAATCTTTACAGAAGCAGATCACCTTGTCTTTCTCCTGTGGAGCTGATGGGTGGGTTCAAACTGCCAACCTTTTAGCTAGGAAACCAGCACTTAATTGTTCATTACTCCACCAGGGCTCCTTAGTATCCACTTAGTCTTTTAAAATTTTGGTGTCTTTTCTACATGTATTTCTACCTGTTTCCCCCCTCACCATGCCCCTCTCAAGTTTTTGATTCCTGAAAAGTGAACTGTAGGATCCATATGTGAGGAAGGGAAAGGAAGAAAGCAGGACTGGGCAGAGGGAGGAGCTGGCCTTTGATGCAGTCTCATTGTAATCTTCAGCCAAAGGGTGAGGAGCTCTGAAGCTGGGACGTTCCTTCAGAGTTATCCCAAGTGGTGCAGTGTGGCCAGGTTTTTATATTCCCTTGTTGATCACTTATTGGATGAAGGCAGTCCCAGGAATAGGACCCAGCCTTGGGTAAATGGCCCTCCTAAACAGAAGCAGCTCCCTAAGAGGGCTGGCAGTGGGGACAGCACTCCCAGCAGCTGTAGGATCAAGTCCTCAGTCATGAAGATCTGTGCCTGCGTCATAGCATCCACTACATGCACACTCCACCCTGACAGGTAAATTTAAGGTAGAATTCAAAGTGGTTTGTTTTTCCCCCACTTTTTATATTCTACCATGGAGTATTTATGCCTGTGTAAAATGATTACAGAATTGATATCCGGATACTTTTAGGCCCTCTCTTAAAAACTCCATCACAATAGAATCTTGGCAAGATTATGTGACTGGGATTTTCTGAGCTGTGCAGTTGTTAGAGATAGAGAGGAGACTGGGTGTCATCCAAATAATCAGTTCACCTTTAAGATTAATCTTTTCCCTTATATTTGACTATATGTGATGTAGCTAAAACTTTTGTTATCTTCTATGAGCTTCTTCTTGAGTCCTGAGTCAGCATCTTGCATGAAAATGTTGTAGTTAAATTAGGTAGTTGCCAATCATTTACTGTCTTCCTTATTGTATGTGTATTCTTCTTAACCTTGTTTATATTAGCAATAGATAGCTCCCGGAGAGCGTAATGATACTTTTATTTCCATCAAGCACTGTGATCACTGCTTTGATCATATAACACATTGCTGTACCGAGCTAAAAAAAAAAAAAAATTTTTTTTTTTTTTTTTTGTACCGAGCTAAGCTAATGACTCCTTAAAAGAATGTAATAAACTCACAAATGAGCTTTTATTCAATTTTTAGTAATTGTGGATTCAATCTTCCAGGAATGCATAAAATATAGGGCCCTCCAAGTTTACGATTATTTCCCTTGCTTTTAAATTAATTTAATTTGTTACCGTATATTTGATAAATTTTAATTCCAATTCAGAGATATTAAGATCTTGTATTGTTTAAAAATCTGTTCTTTAATGTTTTTACACTTTTTAAAAGTAAAAGAACTAGAAGGTAATACAGTGAGGGGGGGAAGTAAATTACACATAAAAAGTCCATTTTCATGCTAATGAAGTGTGTTACATGAGACTATTTACAGTTTTGGAAAGAAAATAGACAGTACTTAAGAAATTTGCTTCCTTGGATAAAAGGTGTTTGTTAAAATATAAACCACAAACATTCTAGTTAGTTAGATTTTTCTAGTTTTGTCTTAAAGTGTGTCATTTGAAATAACCATGGAAAAAAATTCCCCAAACAAAACATAACAAACTAAGGACCAGTGACATATTTAAGAATCTCCAGATCTTATTTTCTATAGTTAAGCCTATAGATGTTGTTCTGAAACTTATTAAAGATTCAGAATATTTTTACTGTGTTCAAATACTGTATAATAAAAGTTGAAAAAGATAACATTCATTTTATTTTAATATGCAGGGATTCCTATTCCCATCTGCTAAACTAATGTTATTTTTTATTGATTTTTTTCTATATTTCAAAAGTCTTAGGAAAGATTTCAAATACGTACATATATATAAAGGATGAGATGATAAACTTCTATGTATCCATCACTCAATTTCATCAATTATCAACTCATATACAATCTTGTTCATGTCTACGCTACCCATTCTTCTCTACCCAGCCTAGATTACTTTAATGTTATATCATTTCATATATAAATATTTTACTATGTATCTTTGTAAGATAAGGGCTCTTTAAAACATACCCGCAGTCATATTTTTGCACTTAAAAATTAACAATAATTTTTAAGAATATCAAATACCCTTGTCTTAGTCATCTAGTGCTGCTATAATAGAAATACCACAAGTGCATGGCTTTAACGAAGAGAAATTTATTCTCTCATAGGTTAGGAGGCTAAACCCAGAAAACCCAGTGCCGTTGAGTCGATTCCGACTCATAGTCCAAAATCAGGGTGCCAGCTCTAGGAGAAGGTTTGTTCTCTTTGTCAGCTCTGGGGGAAGGTCCTTGTCATTAATCTTCCCCTGGTCTAGGAGCTTCTCAGCACAGGGAGCTCACGTCCAAAGGACAAGCTCTTCTCCTCACACTACTTTCTTGGTGGCGTGAGGTCTCCTTTTTCTATTTGTGGCCAAGGCTCCATCTTCAGTTCTGTAGTTTGCTGTCTCTTTCTGCCTCTTTCATTTCCTTTTCCTGTTCTCTGCTGCTTGCCTTTCTTCTGTTCTTTGATTGTAGAGGCTGGAATGTCTCAAGTCTGTGGATCAGGCTGGAGGCTTCTTCTGATTCATGTAGCTGCAGGGCCTGACGAACCCAAAATGGGCAGGTCAGACATTGGAGCTCTGGCTCACAGGCTACAAAGACTGACGAATACCAAGATCACCAGACAAGAAGGCAGGTAGGTAAGCTGCTAGCTCAAGTCCCAAGAACTGGAGGTCAGATGAACAGGAGCCAGCTGTAGGATCCAGAGCAAGCAAAAGCCCACCAATATTGGATGCGGGACACACCCCCAAGGAAACTTCCTTTCAACTGATTGGTTACTCACAGCAGAGTCCATCATGGAGATGATCACGTTTTATCAAATTTCAATCATGTATGTGATCATATCATCATATGACTGCTGAACTATATCATAACTTCCAAACCACTGAGAATCATGGTCCAGCCAAGATGACACATAATCTTAACAATCACAACCCTGTAAATATTCAAATTCTCTAATTAGGTCAAAAAAATTTAGTTTCCAATCAGTAAAAAAAAAAATTTTTTTTAATTTAAGTAAGGCTCTTACATTACAATTGCTTGATAAAATTCTGAAGTCCATTTTACTATATAGCTTTCCTATCCATCTCTAATTTAATTCTTTATAGTTTATTTGTTGAAGAAATCGGGACTTTTGTCCTGTATAGTTTCCCACAGTCTAGATTTCTCATAATGTCATTAAAATATTCCACTGTCCCCTCTCTTTCCTATAAATTGACAGTAAGATCTGGAGAACTGATCGGATTCAACTTTAATTTTTTGACAAGAATACTTCAAGTAATGTGCTGTACTTCATTGAGAAACACAATGTCTGGTTGTCAGTCTTTTTATGATAAAACAGCCATTTATGATTATTGTCAAGATTCATTATTAGAGTTTTAAAATATTAAAATTCTGTCACTCCCACTTCATTTATTAGTTGGTAAGCTTCTGTAAAGAAATATCTTTTCTCACCAACTGTTTGGATATCTGGAGGTACAGTTTGTATACAGGTCTGGTTTGCTTGATTTTTTCCCTTCGTTAGTTTTTAAAATAACAAATTGATATCCGGCATCCTCTAACTGTGAGCAATGATTTGTTTTGTTTTTTATATTATTATTCACCACATTTGGAATATATTTTATGGTCTAATCCATGACAATTATTAAACATTATTGATCTTCAACTCTTATATCTTTGGCCAGTGGAAGCCTCTTTAAGCTGGTAATTCGTCCTTTTGGTTCATTCATAATACTCTTCAGTAGTTTCCTAATTTTCTCATATGATAAGTGCCAGGTACATTTTATCAATTTATGCCCCAGACCTGGAGTCAGCCATTTCTCCAGAATCTGTGAAATGGTATTAAAAAGAACAACCTGGGTGCTAGAGATTGCTTATTGCTATTGGGTGTATTATTGTATCCAGGGCTTTTCAGTGAACAGAACTTTTTTGTTTAGCAAATTACAGCATGAGTTCATACTGATACATTCTCCTCACTTTTAAGACCATGGGGTTTTTACTTAACCTCACTTACCCTTACACTCGTGTCTTCTTTTTTTCATGCTGAAAAATCTCAGATCTCAAATATACTGATGTCTGATTTTCTCTCCCTTATTAGTGACTTGGTCTTATTGCCTCGATGCCCAAAGCGTTAAGTTTTTTATTTATTTAAGGTTCATCATATTTACTAGTGTGTGTCTTTGTGTTGGCTGTTCTGGTTATAATTTCAAGTATGTGTTTTAAATTTTACTGACTTAAAATCTGTAGCATTTGTTCTATTCCACTTTTTTTTTGTTTGTTTAAAACAGCAGAATTTTATTCTCTCATAGTTATGAAAATTAGAAGTTTCAAATCAAGCTGTTGATAGGGCTATGCCGCCTCTGAGGGCTCTAGGGAAGAATCCTTCTGTGCGTCTTTCCAACTTCTGGTGTTTGCCAGCAGTCCTTGGCATTTCTTGGCTTGTCCTTGCAATCTCTGCTTCTGTCTTCACATGGCCTTTTTCTCTGTGTCTCTGTGCCCCATATAGATATATATTTTTTAAGATCCATATGTTGGGTATTCTTTGCTTTTGCTTCTTTTATATTACTTTATTTTGAATCCTTTCTATCTTTTCATTTCTGTTAATTTTTAGACTTTTCCTACTTTCCATATTTTATATATCTTAAGATATTATCCTTGGTGTTTAATCCCCCTTGTGTTTCCTTTAGTTTATTATTTATTTCTGAAATATTTTTCCTGCTGTTTCTAATTCTTTCCTAAAATTTTCCGTCTCTTTTCAAATCTTTCTTTCCTCCAATTACTTTTGAGTTTTTCTGCATCAAATTTATGTCATTTTCTCATCAATTTCTTAATTTCTTTTAGCTTATTTTGAAGTATTAGATTATAATATTGACCTGTTGTATGGGCTTATCCCCCACGTGTCTGTCAGTTTGTCGTACTGTGGGGGCTTGTGTGTTGCTGTGATGCTGGAAGCTATGCCACCGGTATTCGGATTCCAGCAGGGTCACCCATGGAGGACAGGTTTCAGCTGAGCTTCCAGACTAAGACAGACTACGAAGAAGGACCTGGCAGTCCACTTCTGAAAAGTATTAGCCAGTGAAAACCTTATGAATAGCAGCAGAACATTGACTGATATAGTGCTGGAAGATGAGCCCCCCAGGTTGGAAGGCACTCAAAAGATGACTGGGGAAGAGCTGCCTCCTCAAAGTAGAGTTGACCTTAATGACGTAGATGGAGTAAGCTTTTAGGAACTTCATTTGCTGATGTGGTGTGACTCAAAATGGCAAGAAACAGCTGCAAACATCCATTAATAATCAGAAACTGGAATGTACGAAGTATGAATCTAGGAAAATTGGAAATCATCAAAAATGAAATGGAATGCATAAACATCAATATCCTAGGCATTAGTGAGCTGAAATGGACTGGTATTGGCCATCTTGAATCAGACAATCATATAGTCTACTATGCTGGGAATGACAACACAAAGAGGAATGGTGTTGCATTCATTGTCAAAAAGGACGTTTCAAGATCTATCCTGAAGTACAACACTGTCAGTGATACGATAACATCCATACACCTACAAGGAAGACCAGTTAATACGAGTATTATTCAAATTTACACACTAACCACTAGGGCTAAAGATGGAGAAATAGAAGATTTTTATCAGCTGCTGGAGTCTGAAATTGATGGAACATGCAATCAAGATTCAATGATAATTACTGGCGATTGGAATGCAAAAGTTGGAAACAAAGAATGAGGATCAGTAGTTGGAAAATACGGCCTTGGTGATAGAAACAATGCTGGAGATCAAATGATAGAATTTTGCAAGACCAACGACTTCTTCATTGCAAGTACCTTCTTTCACCAATGTAAACGGTTACTATACACATGGACCTCGCCAGATGGAACACACAGAAATCAAATTGACTACATCTGTGGAAAGAGACAATGGAAAAGCTCAATATCATCAGTCAGAACAAGGTCAGGGGCCGACTGTGGAACAGGCCATCAATTGCTCCTATGCAAGTTCAAGCTGAAACTGAAGAAAATCTGAGCAAGTCTACGAGAGCCAAAATATGACCTTGAATATATCCCACCTGAATTTAGAGACCATCTCACGAGTAGATTTGAAGCATTGAACACTAGGAACTGAAGAGCAGACAAGTTGTGGAATGACATCAAGGACATCATCCATGAAGAAAGCAAGAGGTCATTGAAAAGACAGGAAAGAAAGAAAAGACCAAGATGGATGTCAGAGGAGACTCTGAAACTTGCTCTTGAGCATCAAGCAGCTAAAGCAAAAGGAAGAATTCATGAAGTAAAAGAACAGAAAAGAAGATTTCAAAGGGCCTCTCCAGAAGACAAACTAAAGTATTATAATGACATGTGCAAAGAGCTGGAGATGGAAAACCAAAAGGGAAGAATAGGCTTGGCATTTTTCAAGCTGAAAGAACTAAAGAAAAAATTCAAGCCTTGAGTTGCAATAGTGAAGGATTCCATGGGGAAAATATTAAATGATGCAGGAAGCATCAAAAGAAGATGGAAGGAATACACAGAGTCATTATACCAAAAAAATTAGTTGATATTCAACCATTTCAAGAGGTGGCATATGATCAGGAACCAATGATACTGAAGGAAGAAGTCCAAGCTGCTCTGAAGGCATTGGCGAAAAACAAGGCTCCAGGAATTGATGGAATATCAACTGAGATGTTTCAACAAACAGATGCAGCGCTGGAGGTACTCACTCGTCTATGCCAAGAAATATGGAAGACAGCTTCCTGGCCAACTGACAGGAAAAGATCCATATTTATGCCTATTCCCAAGAAAGGTGATCCAACCGAATGTGGAAATTATAGAACAATATCATTAATATCACATGCAAGCAAAATTTTGCTGAAGATCATTCAAAAATGGCTGGAGCAGTATATCGACAGGGAACTGCCAGAAATTCAGGCCAGTTTCAGAAGAGGACGTTCAACCAGAGATATCATTGCTGATGTCAGATGGATCCTGCCTGAAAGCAGAGAATACCAGAAGGATGTTTACCTGTGCTTTATTGACTATGCAAAGGCATTCGACTGTGTGGATCATAACAAACTATGGATAACACTGTGAAGAATAGGAATTCCAGAACACTTAATTGTGCTCATGAGGAACCTTTACATAGACCAAGAGGCAGTTGTTCAGACAGAACAAGGGGCTACTGATTGGTTTAAAGTCAGGAATGGTGTGCATCAGGGTTGTATTCTTTCACCATACCTATTTAATCTGTATGCTGAACAAATAATCCGAGAAGCTAGACTATATGAAGAAGAACGGGGCATCGGGATTGGAGGAAGACTCATTAACAACCTGCATTATGCAGATGACACAACCTTGCTTGCTGAAAGTGAAAAGGACTTGAAGCACTTAGTAATGAAGATCAAAGAGCACAGCCTTCAGTATGGATTACACCTCAACATAAAAAAAACAAAAATCCTCACACCTGGACCACTGAGCAACATCATGATAAATGGAGAAAAGATTGAAGTTGTCAAGGATTTCATTTTACTTGGATCCACAATCAACAGCCATGGAAGCAGCAGTCAAGAAATCAAAAGACACATTGCATTGGGCAAATCTGCTGCAAAGGACCTCTTCAAAGTGTTGAAGAGCAAAGATGTCACCCTGAAGACTAAGGTGGGCCTGACCCAAGCCATGGTATTTTCAATTGCATCATATGCATGTGAAAGCTGGACAACGGATAAGGAAGACTGAACAGAGTTGATGCCTTTGAATTGTGGTGTTGGCAAAGAATATTGAATATACCATGGACTGCCAAAAGGAGGAACAGATCTGTCTTAGAAGAAGTACAACCAGAATGCCCCTCAGAAGCAAGGATGACAAGACTGCATCTTATATACTTTGGACATGTTGTCAGGAGGGATCAGTCCGTGGAGAAGGACATCATGCTTGGCAGAGTACAGGGTCAGCGGAAAAGAGGAAGATCCTCAACGAGGTGGATTGACACAGTGGCTGCAACAATGAGCTCAAGCATAACAACGGTTGTGAGGATGGCGCAGGACCGGGCAGTGTTTCGTTCTGTTGTGCATAGGGTCGCTTTGAGTCAGAACCGACTCGACAGCACCTAACAACAGCAACAACAACAACATGGGCTTATCTTTCCAATATGTATTAATTTGTCTATAGGGTTGTTATTCTGACCCTTACTGTTGTTTTAATATAAACTCTGTTTTATTATAATCTTTTTCTGTTGATTATATGTAAGTGTGATGCCTTTTCCTCTATTCTTAGGAGAAGAAGGTGGGCCAGAATAGCTTTCCTTTCCTCATAGCTTAAGAATACCTTCTTCTGTTATTTTCACAATATGTTAGAAAATATGGTCTTGTACCTTCCAAGACAGGAGGGCCCTCTTTTTGGTCTCCACAGGTAGCTGCACCTTCTCTTTCCTTTGCCTCTGTTGTCCCTCTCTTGTTCAATTCAAATACTACTCCCAGTTGGTTGTTTCTTTTCAGCGTGGATGTGAATCTTTGTGTTAGCAGAAAGCTTCAGTTAGTTTCCACAGTTTAAAGGCCCAGATGTCTCCACTGCTATCTGATCTTATTTTGACCCCATTCCACTCTCCTGCAGACCAGAGCCTGTAAATTCTCATCCCAATTTTGCCTGTTGTTCTTGGGTTGGCCTACTGAGCATTCTGGTTAGAACTGTTGGCTTTCTGGGTTCTTGGGGTCATCCACAATCCCTTGTGTTTCCTCTGTTTCCTTTTGTACAGTTGCTGATACCATATGGGTCTTGTGATTGGTAACTTGTATTACTTATACAACATTTTTCAGGCTTTGATGACACCTTGGACCTATCATTTGCAGAGGTATTTGGTGAGATTTTAGTTTTACTCTTTTAGTTCCTCCGTCAACTGTTACAGAGGAGAAGACTGAGAGATACTCAAAAACATTGCTATCATCGTTATTTTCCCAAGCTAGTGTTTTAAACATGTATTTTTCTTAATATTTCCAAATAGAAAAAACATACATAGAAGATTTCTCCAAAAATGAACTCAGAATTTTTTTAAGTCCAATAGTATTATATTCATATTTGAATTTTTTAGAAAAAAGCTTCTATGAGAATATTTTTCTAGTGAAAAAATAACATGACAATAAGTCTATCCTGCATGTTATCACAGGGGTAGTAGAATGCATATGAGCAGTGTAGTTAGACTTGGATTTCACTAATATAAACATCACTGACTACTAGTAATTACCTGACTGCTGAGCATATTTAGTGCAAGCATATAGTAGGTACTCAACAAATTTTATGAAAGAATAATTGCATTAATTTAAGCCCTGATACCCACATCGTCAAATTATTGTGAGGATAACATAGAATATGTGTAAAGTGTTTACCACATGAATCTCATCGCTCCTGTTTCTTTCATGCCATGTATTTTCATAGCATCTTAAGCTTTTCTCATATTTCCCTTTCTCTCATCTATGTCTTATATCATATACCTGCCTTTGTTATTCTTTATGTTACTTGTTTTCTCAGTTGTGATATAATCATGGTTTTCTTTCATTCCTGAGAATAGTATCATACATGTATGAACTTTCTGCTCAAGCAAGTGTAGATCTTCTGATAACAAACGGACACGTTTATGTGTGAGGTCATATGTGTTCGTGTGTGAGGGGACAGACACATCCATGTGTGAGGGCATGTATGTGTTCAGGGGTAAAGACATGTACATGTTCATATGTGATGATATATACGTGTACGCAGTGCCCTCACCCCAGTTCTAATTTATTTACGTTCCTCATCCCAAAAACCAAACCCCTTGCCATCGAGTCACTTCCGACTCATAGCAACCCTACAGCTTTGTGTAATTAAGTGTATTTAAGTGAATTATACATTTAAGTGAACTGTATATTCAAATGAATTCCAGGTTTAGGAAAAAGTTTAGAAATAAGCTTTAGCAATTGGCATTTATTTATGAAAATTGCTGACTACCTCAGGCCTCCAGCATGGAGGTTCTGTTGGTAGATTATCGTTTGGGTTCAGAAAAAATCTCAGACAAGATCAGCAGGACTTGGAAACAGCAAGGACACTTACTTAACTGAGCCTTTGGGCACAGGCTTAGCTGGAGCAATGATAAGACTGATGATTAGAAACAAGCAGAGAAAAAAATGCCAAGTTTTAGAAAAGATCAACACTCACAACAAGCCAGAAAATGAAGGCTGACAGGCAATTGATTTCTTGACTCCACTTCCACTAACTATAAGAGCAAAAGACCGGAAGGAGAAAAACAAGTGATGAATGCCCAGGCTTTGCCTTGTAAAGAGAACAGTCCCTCTTACCTAATAGAAGTCAGGAATATCCTTTCTTTTTCACAGTATTAGCTTTTAGATTTATAGACCAGGTTTAGGTTAAGCAGAAAGCTGAGCAAACTGTATTGATGATGGTAACCAGGTCACTGTTCTATGTGACGCTATACTTCTTACATCTACTTGGAGATTAATTTTGGTAAATGAACAAGGCAGGAAGTAGGTGATATCAGTGATTGTGCACTATGACAGCTCAAATATGGTGCTGAATGGAGGGGCTGAGGTAACAAGAACTCTGGTAGCACTATGTGCTGGGGATTTCATATGCTTCGTAATTTCAGAGTTTAGAGACCCGGAAAATAGACATGGAGAAGACTTTGCCTCACCTAGAAGAAATATATAGATGAGTGTATGAATGTATGCTAAACACTGAAAACTGAGCAAGAATCTAGACCCATAAATTGACTCCTGACTTTAAGTCAGAGAACAAGGTTCACCAGTCACCCTTGTGGGTATTTAGCATAGTTATGGTAAATTGTGGACCCTGTCTGCTGGCAAATGTCAAGTCTTGATAGAATTATTTTCATATACAGATAAATAGAAAACAAATAAACAAGTGGCTAAACATCAGCTTGAGCTTATAACAACAATAACTGCAGAATAAGAGAATGGAAAGATCATCCTAATCATTTAGAAGAAGAACATGCCTATCAAAATGATCTATTTTCAGGATTAACACAGGAACCAGAAAACAACAGTAAAAAATGTTCCTCTGCTTCTTCACTAGCATATTAAAAGAAGAGGGGAGCTTTTGGTGAACAGTTGAACAAAATGAAGGAGAAAAGAAGAAGATGAGTAAAGGAAGAGTTGCAAAGAAACTAAAAAGTGGAATAGCAGAAGTAAAACCTACATTGGAGGTAGTACAGAGTAGAATGCTACCATGCAAAAATAAAATCAACAGAAGAGAAAATCATGAAACTCTCCAAGGATATAAAGGAAAAGTATAAAGAGATTAACATCATGGTAGAGACAACAATAGCAGAGAACAGAGAATATTAGAATAAAAACAATATTTATGAATACAATAAAAAAAAAAAACTTTCCTGTACCAAATAAAATATCTGAGAAGGCAAACTTAAAGGACCCCCCATACCTGAGTTCAGTGGTTGGGCCCTGCAGAAATGTGACTGAAAAGGCAGAGAAGGACTGAAGTTTGGACCTTTGCCCTCTCATGAAGGAGCAGCTGGTAGAGAGTTACCTTATTCAGGAGAAAAAGGAATGACTTTTCTTGGTCAGAATACCAAGTCTTGTGCCTACAGGGCTGTGTCCCTTTCTAATTCATTCACCCTAAGGGCTCCATTTTCTAGTTCTCATAAAGGTACCATATAGGCTACCCATATGATAGACTATATAATACAGTGTAGGGAAATAATTAAATAAGCTGCTTCTTTTTCTTCCTCAAACAGAAGTTGTGCAGAACATAAAGGCCATTTACTCAAGGCCAAAGACCTTGACTAATGACTTTCTACCTCTTTAAATGTGTGCTGAATGACTTGGGCCATATATATTTTTTTTTAATTCATAAGGAGTAGTAAACAACCCAATAGCAGATTTTTATCTATGGTCAAGCTCCTTATCAAATCGTCATCCATCTAAGCCCAATAAGTGTCCTTGAGATAACAATCCTTAAAAAAAAAAAAAAAAATCAGTAAATTGTACTAGCTACTGCTAAGTGACTCAGTGAAATTTAAGCCCTCCAGTCTCTTTTGAGGGAAAATTTAAAGAAAATGAAGGAAAAATAAAAAGAACCAAAGACCATTGCTGTTGTTTGTTGTTGTTAGTTGTTGTCAAGTTGATTCCGACTCATCGTGACCCCATTTGTGCAGAGTAGAACTGCGCTCTGTAGAATAAGAGAATGGGAAGATCATCCTAATCATTTAGAAGAAGAATTTTCTGTAGAGTTTTCAAGGCTGTGACCTATGGAAGGAGATCTCCAGGCCTTACTTCTGAGGAGCCTCTGGGTATGCTTGAACTGCCAATCTTTCCATGAATAGTCTAGTGCTTAACCATTTACACCACCCAAGGGCTCCTCCAAAAAACCATTACAGGTAGTGATAGAAAAATTGGTAAGTTAAAGAAAAAAGTTATAAGAAATTAACAAAAATATTGCCAGTTCTTACTTCTGACAGATGAGATTCTTGAACACTCCTTTTTTTGTAGTCGTTTAAATTTTATATAAAAATAAACATACCCCATTGTCAAGGATTGAATTGTGTCCCCAAAAAATATCTGTCAACTTGGCTGGGTCATGATTCCCAGTGTTGGATGATTGGCTACCATTTTGTTATCTGATGTGATTTCCCTATGCATTGTAAATCCTATAGCTATGATGTTAATAAGATGGATTAACAGTAGTTATATTGATAAGATCTATAAGATTTAATAGTGTCTTAACCCAATCTCTTTTGAGATATAAAAGAGAGAAGTGAGCAGAGAGACAGGGGGACCTCATACCACCAAGAAAACAATGCCAGGAGCAGAGCATGTCCTTTGGACCTGAGGTTCCTGCCCTGAGAAACTCTTAGATCAGGGGAAGGTTGAGGACAAGGACCTTCCTCCAGAGCCAACAGACAGAGAAAGATTTCCCCTGGAGCTGGTGCCCTGAATTTGGACTTCTAACCTACTAGACCATGAGAGAATAAATTTCTCTTTGTTAAAGCCATCCACTTGTGGTATTTCTGTTAAAGGAGCACTAGATAACTAAGGCATCCATTTTATAGTATACCAATGCAAAACCATATGTCATATGATTTGAATTCTGTGAGAAATATTTTCAGAACAGAAAGAAGTAATTAGATCAATGTGTCCTTATATCCCAGGGAGGTGAGACTATTGGGGATTTTATTTTCTTCTACTTTTCTGAAACTTCAAAATTGTAATTTGCTACATAATATTTTTTCAAACAAAAAGTACTTAATTTACGTTTTCTTAAAAAACTTAAAAATTTGGGGCAAGAGTGCAGAAATAAAGGAAATTCCTTTTGTGCAGCTGATTTCATTGCTCTAGGATCAACGTTGCCCTTTGTCTTAGGCTGGGTTCTCTAGAGAGACAAAACCAGTGAAGTGTAAATACGAATATGTAGAAAGAGATTTAGTTCAAGGAAATGGCTCATGCAGTTTCAGAGGCTGGCAAATTCCATCTCCATGGGTCAGGTGTCAGGTTGGAGGCTTCCCCTAACTCATGATTATAGGGGTTGATGAACACAAAACCGTCAGGTCAGGTGACAGAGTGCTGGCTCATGGGGCTACAGGAGTTGGCAAATCCCAAAATCTGCAGTTCTGGCAGCAGGCTGCTGGCTCATGTCCCAAGAACCAGAGGTCAGATGATGATGAATCAGATGCAGGATTGAGAGACAGAGAGAGAGCTTTGCCAGAATATCCGTATGTGTTGGACACTAGCCACACCCCCGAGGAAACTCTCCTTACATCGTATCACACAATGAAGGATAATTACGTAACACTGAGAATCATGGCCTAGCCAAGTTGACACATAACATTAACCGTTGCACCTTTCTATTGTTATTTACACAACACTTTGGCTTATTACAAAACTTAATTTACAGTCCAGAAGAAATTCTGTGTAATGAAACTCTTATACAGATACTATCTTAATAATATTAAAAAAAAAAAAAAGTTAAGGTTCTTTTTCTTTGGATTTTAATTCACTTTGGCCCTTTGCAAACTTGCTGATAATATTTTCACTTGAATTGTAAGGAATCACACTTTGTACTTTAGTGTTCTTTTTCTACATAAAAAAAACAAAAACTGAAAAGACTTTATGAATATTACCTCATTAATCCTCACAATATTTTTGTGAAGTAGGAAACAACTGTTTTTATCTCCATTTTATCTGATCCAACTTAGAGTTTAAAAGCTTTGCCTCAAGTCAGTCGAGATGTAAAAATGGGGCTTTCTAGTCTTTGGCCATTAGCCCTGTCACTAATGGGCCTGAAAAAATAAATCTGGAAGAGTTTTTTTCTTAAATTTGATTTTTAAACTCCCCAGGGACAGATTTGCTCAAGGGGTCTTTCTCATCTATCAACTAGTGAGACTTTATGCAATTTGCCATATAATGTATATTTATCAAGTCCTTGCATTAGAAAATACCAAATTTAAGAATCCAGCTACACTACCATGCTAACATAACAATGAGAGACTACCCACCCAAGAGAATCAAGTGGGGAATGGGAAAGAGTTGCTATGACACCAGTATCTCCAATTTATTTCTTTGCTGTCAATACAGTATTCTTGCCAAGAATATTTATTCAAATTTTTAATTATAATGTAAACATTTTAGCCAAACATAGACCTTAATATATTCACTGGTGTGTGCTATATTGAAGAATGTTTACCTCAGGATATTTAGAGCTATAGCCTCTATACCCAAAAGTTGCCTAATGGGGTTCATTTTGGTCTATGGTTTACTCTCCCTGTTTCTTTTTCCAGCACCTTCTCTCTTGTGAGATTTTTTTCTATTTGGCACTTTCAACCTTTTATCTGGTTGGTCTCAGCAACGATGTGAGGCAACACTGGAGCTCAGTCGTCTATTTTGAATAAAAACGTGAGCACTTTATCTGAATCTATCATTTTGATTGTCATGATTTTGACTTGTTATTAGTTCTTGTTTATAAGTGCTCCATAGTAACAACGTGACATCTACACAGAAAAAGCCAAGTCACAAAAGAAGGACACACATGCAAAATCAGGCTGGCTTCAGACTTCTCCACAGTCATACTCAATGCTAAGAGAGGAGAACAAAGCCTATCAAATTCTTAGGAAAGTGTAACCCAAGACTGTATAGGTGGCCAGGTTGTTTAATTTTGACCCCTGGCAACCCCATGTGTATCAAAATACAACTGTATTCCATATGATTTGCAATGGCTGATTTTTTCAGAAGTAAATTGCCAGGTCTTCTCAGTCTAGAAGCTCCACTTGAAACCTGTTCAGCATCATAGTAACACACAAGCCCCCAATGACAGATGGGCGGTAGCCATGGTTGAGGTGCATTGGCTGGGAATTGAACCAGGTCATCCCACATGGAAGGTGAGAATTCTACTACTGACCTACCGCTGTCCCCTATATATGTATTTAGATATGATATATTTAACTTAGATAAACTTTACCATGCATTACTAGTATGCAATATATCATGTAATATTCCATATACCTTAGTATACTATATATTTAGTATACATGCTACGTAGTATATATTATAAACTATATATATACAAACACTATGTTTAATAGATTTATGTACTATATGTTAACTATAATGTATCAAATTTAATATATATTATACCTTTTACTCGCTCCATAGGTTATATAATCTTTCTGTGTAGAGCTTATAATCTTTATTATATTATCTGTCTGTCACTCCATCTGTCTGTCCAATTATCTAATTTTTGTGAGCAACTTTAGAGTACTTTACAGACGTCACAAGACTTTATCCTAAACACTTCACATATATCTACTGCCTATAAGAATGTTCTTTTATATAATTTTTACACCCAGAAAATTAACATTGATACAATACTATTATATAATAAACCATACCCATGGATGTTGAGTTGATTCCAACTCATAGCAACCTGATAGGACAGAGTAGAACTGCCCCACAGGGTTTCCAAGGAGTGGCTGATGGATTCAAACTACCGACTTTTTGGTTAGCAGCTGAGCTCTTAACCACTGTGCCAGTCCGAATTCACATTTGTTAATACTCAATAATGTTCTTCATAGCTGTGGTTTTATTTTTTTCCTTTAATTTAGAATCTAATTAAAAAAAAATCACTCCTTGAATATAGTTGTCAGATCACTTTGGTCTTCTTTAGTCTATACCAGTTTCCCTGTCAGTGCCTACACCCCCCTCTCTTTCAAAACATCATTTTTGAAGACCAGCTGTCTGTAAATTCACATGCTTCTATATTTGTCTTCTCATTTTCTCACATTAAGATTCAAGTAGAGCTTTTTTATCAAGAGTACTACGTAAGTCATTGAGCGTACTTTTTATAACATCACACCATGAAACACATAATGTTAGTTTATCCCATTATTAATGATGCTGTATTTGATCACTTGGTCGAGGTGGTATCTGTCAGATCTTTCTATTGTGTGGGCATCTTTTCCCTTTGTAATTGATAGGTTATCTGGGGGTCTATACGTTGAGATTGTATGGGTATCCTGTTCCCCAATCACTTTCACCTAAACATTTTAGCATTCATTGGCCATTCTTACCTGAACTGATTATTAAAATGGTGTTTGCAAAATGGCTTCCCTTCTCTTTCTTCCATCAGCAATCTAGCCTTTTAGTTGTGGGCACTTTGGCACCTATTTCTGATTTGTAGCCTTTGGTGCTTTAGCCTAAACTAATACAAATAAGGGTTGTCATCCAGTATCCTGATACAAATTGTTATATGCAGTTTTTCTCTTTACAGCAGAGACATTTTTCATTACTTACAGTGCATGGCTCCTTGAAAATAGTACGTGCCCAATAAATTGAATGAACTGGACTAAATATGAAAGATACCGTGTGTGTACGAACATATATCTTTATATTAACATTCACACTGGCCCTATATGATAGAAAATACTGGATTAAAACAATAGGTCAATTTGATGTTTTAAGAAACTTTCTTGATTGTACCTAAAATATTTCAAAATTGGGAGTTAATCTATATTATAACTAGCTATTAAACGTGAGTTTTAGACATCTGTGTAATCTTGAGAAAATTCCTCAAATTCTCTGTACTTAATTTCCCTAATGACATAATGTAGAAAGTTTTTAACACAATGCCTGATGTATGTCATGCCTGAAACAGGGCACTTGATAACTGGTAGCTAATATTATTATTTCTTATACTAAATTATAATACAAAATGGTACTGCTCTGTCAAGTGTATTATTTATACATGTTCCTGAATGTGTCCAAATACTATATCCAATCAACAAGTAAAATATAAACCAAATGTTAAAATTGACATTACCTGTTGGCTCTTGCATGCTGTGGACATTTGTAAATATTCTTTATGAGCTTTGTTTATAAGAGACATTTACAAATTTTTGAAAATTCACATTGTAGTTTCCTAAAAACACAATTGATCCTCTCTCAAGTCGTGAGGCATGATTTTTTTTTTTTCCCCAAACACCTTTTTACGTAAACAATTGCAGGTTGCTTGGGGCTTATTTTCCCAAAGATGGTATCTGATTTTGTTCAGTAACTTCACATCTCAAGATGCCCTTTTTAGTTTCCTGACAGATTTCTCCAATAAGGCCTGCTCCTTTGACTCTTCTTGTTTATCTCTTTCTTTCTTACTAAGATATCCAGATTTGTTTTGTCTCTTTCTTCCAGGAACCCAGTGCTCACAGTTTTCTATAGCTCTTTTTTCTTCTACTGAAATTTCATCTTGACAAGCCGTGTCTACTGTTCTCTGAAGAGTTAAAACAGTCCATCTAGTATCTGATAACAGCATGCCTTTTAGGCCATCTTTATTTTATCATAAATTATCTTATCAAGCCACAGAGAGTCCTTGCAGTGTTCCACCAAATTGAAACAAGCTTTCTGAAGCCCATCCCTGCTTGTCTGCCCTTAATGGCTTTGTCTTCACTTTGAATAGAGTAAGTAAGTGCACCTTAGAGCAAAATCAGCTTTGAAGCTATGAATTTTTAATGGGAGCCCTGGCGGTGCAGTGGTTAAGCGCTTGGCTAACCCAAAAGTCATCAGTTTGAACCCACCAGCCGTTCCACGGAAGAAAGATATGGCAGGCTGCTTTTGTAAAGATTACAGGCTTGGAAACCTTAATGAGGCAGCTCTACTCTGTGCTATAGTGTCGCTATGAGTTGGAATCTACTTGATGATAATGGGTTTGGTTTTTTGGTTTGAATCTAATAGGGAGGTTCAGTATGAAAGACTCGAATGATAATATTTACACTAATCTTATCTGAATTGAGCCAGGCCCTCAGGCTAGAAAACCTCCTTTTCTTTCTTTCTTTTTTTAATGAGGTGATGCAGAATAAAAAACATCTTCAGGGACTAGTGTAACCATAGAAAATGAGCACTGAAGGATCCACCTAGAAGTTTAGAAATACCAAAAAGCAGAAAGAAAAAGATGCTAAGAGAAAATGTCATTGAATTTGCCTTGCCTTTCTTTTCTCTTTGTGTCAGTTTTCTTTTGGGGAATCCAGAGCTCTATGTGTATAATATAAAAAAGAAAACAACCAAACAAGAAAGATTTTTGGAAAGGAACGTGCTGGTACATGTGTGTGGTACATGTACAGGGGTGCAGCAGTATGTTAATATAAAACTAACTCCCTACCCCAGGCAGTTTTCCACTCAACATTTCATTTACTGTGGTTTACATATATTTGAACTAAATTACATAGATTTTTCCATCCAATCATTTGTTCTGTCCTATCTCCTCAGAATATAAACTTTACAGGCACAGGAGTGTGTCTGCCTTGCTTACACCAGTATTCCTAGGGACTAACACAGTTTCTGGCACATAGAAGGTGCTCAACAACTTGAATGAATGCATGAAAAGTTAGGCATAATCACATATGGCTTCTCAGGGATAACAGTGCATTCTTTCCGCTAATTCAATTAAAACTTCTCTTCCTTCCCCCCTTCCCTCCCTCCCTCCTTTCCCTCTCTCTCTCTCTTTCTTTCTGTAGAAGGAGGATATGCTGAGAGAGTATTAGCAAATAGAAGAATGAGTCCATTGAACTCTTTGTCATGCTAAAATAAAAACAAAACAAACAAACAAAAAAATGCCAAACCCCTTGCAATAAAGTAGATTCTGACTCATAGCAACACTATAGGACAGTAGAACTGCCCCATAGAGTTTCCAAGGAGCGGCTGGTGGATTAGAACTGCCGATCTTTTGGTAAGCCTTTGTAGTTCTTAACCACTATGCCAACACAAAGATTATTATCTAAATCTATTTGGAAATCTCTGTATAAAGGATTTCTTGTTTACTTTTAAAAGCTAATTTTAATGTTACCTATATTTCGTTTTTTTTTTTTTTTTATATTTCCTCAGACCACAAAAATGAAAATTAATAGCTTAGCAGAACCTGAAGCAAGGTTAGTTTTTCATGTACTGCCTCCAGATAGATCAGGATTCAGCTTCAAGAAAATGATGATCAGAGTTACTGAGCTAACAGTGCAAACCAATCTGTATGAAAGCCAAGCACAAACAGATAACCTAGCCCAGGTTGTCCATAATTCTGAAATCCAAAAACCGTGAGGGGTGAAAAGCTTTGTTGAAAGTTTGCAGCCAACTCTTTTTGCAACGTACCCTGATCTGAACTGACGTGAGTCTTTATTTAAGCAGCCGTATGTTTCTCTGGAGAGGTATTAATGTCTTCGGTCAACATGACAAGATATCTGTAGCTCGTGTACATGAAGTTCTGTATCTCTTGGGTGTTTTGGAGGCCTTCAAAAGGACAGTCCCATTCTGGGCTGAACTCAGAGTGGTTCTCTGTACTGTCCCAGAATTGCATTATTTGATTCAAAATATGACCTATTTCACTTCATCAGTTTTTATAAGTAAACAGCTGTTAGAGGGAGGGGCAAATTACAACCTATAAGAATCTCACTGTAATTTTTTTGGAGCAGAAAAATAAGTTTCTTTTTATGAAGCTATATTCAGTGCTACAGAGGAAACTGAATCACATAGAGGTGGTAGCACATGGAATCAAAAATGTAGACAGTAATACAGCAGCTCTTACAGTCTTAATGGTTTTTCAAATGAATGATAAGTGGCGACAAGGTTTGGAGTGGGATCCAAGTTGAACCGGCCATCACTAATTACCAGATATTTTGTTTGTGCTTGGCTTTCATACAGACTGGCCTGTGATATGGCCAGATTCAATCAACTGCAAACTCAAAACTCAACATTTCCCAGCACTGACAACTCTTCATTAACCTTGACCATCATTTCGCTGCAGCTGAATCCTCCTCTATCTGGAAGGTATATATGAGGAACCAGTTTTGTTTCAGGTTCTACAGAGGGATATTTACATCCTGAGGTGCTGCCACTGGAATTAGTCAATCTCATGTTTGGTATTTCTATATTTCTAACGGTTCAGGGCTGCATGTTTGATGGCCAGTAGATTGCTTGACATCGGTACCATTGTAAGCTGGTTAGTTCCAAGGAAAAAATAATAGACTGTCAGTACTTTATATTTTCTTTCTTGTACCTGCTGCTTTATTCTTTTTCTGGTTCTTCAGCCTCTCTCTAATGGACCTGGTGAGCTTAGAAACAAGTAGTTAAAAACAGAAGCATTCAAGGACAAAGGATATGACCCTAGGTTGGTAAATATTATCCTTCCGAAAGAGGTGAAAATGAAGTGCTTGATACAGAACATGTAAATAGAATTTGTGAGTTCTTAGTGTATTCAAGTTGATGATCTCCTAGACGGGGGGGGGGGGGGGGCGTGGGGAGCCATCTGAATGAAATACAAAGAAAAGCTTAGTGATTCCTTTTTTCTACTATTGTGTATTTTGCAAGTCAAAGAAAATAATTTCTGCTACTAATTTTTCTCATTAATTTTAATAGTACCTTTTTGAAGTCAGATTCACATATAGTGCAATGTATATATCTTAAATGAACACTTCAATGAGTAATTTGATAAACTACCTGATAACTTTGATAAGTTACTCTAGCTACATAACCCATACCCTATCAAGATGTTAAGTATTTCCAGCAACCCAGAAGGTACCTATCTTTCCAAAAAGTGCCTCACTCCCAAGAGGCAACAACTTTTCTTGTTTCTATCACCATATATAAATTTTTGTCTGTTCTTGAATTTCATATAAATGGAAGCATTATGGTATATACCGTTTTATGTCTGGCTATTTTTGCCCAATATGTTTCTGAGATTCATCCATGTTGTATTCTTATTTTATTCATTTTTTAATGCTATATAGTGGTTTATTATGGAATTTAACACTGTTTTATTTTTTAATCTATTCTTTTGTTGATGGACATGTAGGTTATTTCTTGGTTTGGTTATTATGAATAAAACTATGAAAATTCTGGCACATATCGTTTTGTGTATCTGTTTTCATTTTGACTAGTGAACACCTAGAAGTAGATTGTTGGATTGTAGGCTAAGGGTATGCTTAACTTTATAAGCTACCAGTTTTCCAAAGTGGTTGTACCATTTTACATTTCCTGCAGCCGTATACAAGGGTTCCAGTTGCTCCACATCCTCTTCACAATGGCATAATTAGCCGTTCTAGCCAATGTTTTTATCTTCTGGTAGTTTTAATTGGCATTTCTCTGATGCCTAATGGAGAATCTAGGATGGCTTCTACATTCTTGCTCTGATGTTGGCAGGATGTGGGATGAGGCAGAAATAGGTATAGAGGAGGAGAAAAGGGAACTTAAGAAATTTAGTTTTGAGTTGGTTTAGTTTTGAGAATTAATTGGAAATATTGTGCTGGATTTCAGGAGACAAATTGGGAGACAAGAATTTAGAAATCTTGAGATGTTAAGTATGAAAGCATATTCCACCCCTAGAAAAAGGATCAAATTTCAGTTTTATTATTCTATAAATCCTTATAATTCTTTACAGTCTTTCTCCTCCTCCCTTCTTTGAATTGGAAGGAGGGGGCATGTGGACAAGGAAAGAGAACACTCTTGTATTGAGGATGTGGGTCTTCTCCCTCACTCCAAAAGTAAAGAAAAATTTGTGTTATTGTTATCCTTTTGATTAGAATAAAAGACATGTTTCCCAAAGAACAAGCCATTTCTAAATTAAAGTCTAGGTGTTCATAATTGTTCTTTTCCAGGTCTAAGAATTCCCTGGAAGAGATGATCTACTAAAACATACGTAATTTTCTATGGTCTGGGCTCTTTGAAAAATCCTAGCCCATCTATTGTTGTCCGGACTTCCGCCTCACCCACAAATAATAGTTCTTTTATCTGGTTGTTGTTGTTATGTGCTGTTGAGTCGATTTTGACTCATATAGACCCCCTATGACAGACTAGAACTGCCTCATTGGGTTTTTTAGGCTGTAATCTTTATGGGAGCAGATTGCCAGGTCTTCCTCCCACAGAACTGTGGGATGGGCTCAAACTGCCAACCTTTCAGTTAGTAACTGACCATTTAACTGTTGCACCACCAGAGCTCCTTTCTTTTGTCTTGTAGAGGGGAGATAACTGTTTCTCAACCTCTGTGGCTCAAAAAATTATCTATGGAGTTAAAGAAAAAATTCATGGGCTCCCAGAGATCCTGGTTCACTAGCCATGGAATCAGATCTGGGGATCTAAATTTTAAATCACACACCATGGGGAATTTTGAAGAAGGTGAGCTGTAGAACACGTTTTAGGAAAAACTGTTGTTGATAAGTAGTGAGAACTTTTTGCTCTAGTTCTCTTTTGTTCATTCTTTTTTTTACACTCAGTGGGAAATTGAGTCTAGTTGGAATTCCATCTCCTCTTATCCTTTTCTTATCCAGTTCTTCTTACATTAAGTGTGTCACCTTCCCCTGAAATTTATAAGTAATAAAATACATATGTAGAACATACTTCAACCATATGAGGCTCATCTGAAGTCATGCTACTTGAGCCCTAAGAATCCATTTTATTTCTTTAGTGTTTGCTCTCTCATACTACTGATCTATGACTTCAGGAAGGGTTCAGTTCCTTTTAAAGTCTCAACTGATTAGGTCAGATCTACCCACAATAATCTTGCTCTTGATGGGCTTGAAGTCAACTGCTTTGGGACCTTAATTATATCTTAAAGATCCCTTTACGTTTGTCATATAATGTAACCTAATGAAAGGAGTGAAATCCATCATATTCACAATCCTACCTATACTCAAGAAGAGGGCATTATACAGGGTGTGTATTCATCAGAAGGAGTCCCTAGGTGGTTAAGCCTTGGCTACTAGCCAAAAGGGTGGCAGTTTGAATCTACCCAGAGGTACCTCAGAAGAAAGGAATGGCAATCTACTTCTGAAAGATCACAGTCATTGAAAATCCTATGTGATGCAGTTCTACTCTGGAACATATGGTGTCTCCACGAGTTGGAATCAACTCAACTGCAACTGGTAACTGATAATACATCAGGAAGTAGGAATGTTGGGAGCCTTAGAATTCTGCTTGCATCATTTTCTCTTGATGTCTGGGTTGAATGACTTTTCTTTGTTTAATGAATATAACTTGCTGATTGTTGCTGAGTGACAAATACAGATAAATAACTCTGCTGGCATGTATCTTGTATTGTAGAGACAGTACATTTTTCAACAAATGAAAACATGGCTTGAATCTACTTTTTCATTTTGAAGAAATAGCAACTGCTTTTATCCTCTCACGCATGAACTATACAACCTACAAATGATTAACCTTAAAAGCAATAGAAATTTAGTACCAGGAATATGAGGAGCTTTTTGGTATTTCTTAAGTTGTTATTTATTGGACACTATTTTTTTTTTATTCTTATGTGTAAACAATTTCTACTGTAATTCTTATTTGATATCCTTTCATTTCAAGATCTATCCTGAACTATAATGTTATCAATGATAGGATAATATCCATAAGCCTACAAGGAAGACCAGGTAATACAACTATTATTCAAATTTACACACCAACTACTAATGCCAAACATGAAGACATTGAAAATTTTTACCAACTCCTGCATTCTGAAATTGATCAAACATGCAATCAAGATGCATTGATAATTACTGGTGATTGGAAAAATGAAAGATAGAAACAACAACAGCAAAAAAAGGGTCAGTAGTTGGAAAATATGGCCTTGGTGAAAGAAACAAAGCTGGCAATCAGATAGTAGAATTTTGCAAGACCAATGACTTGCAAATACCATTTTTCAACAACATAAATGGTGACTATACATATGGACTTCACCAGATGGAATGTACAGAAATAAATCAACTACATCTGTGGAGAAGTATGGTAGAGAAGCTCAATATCACCAGTCAGAACAAGGGCAGGGGTGGACGGCAGAACAGTCCCTCCATTGCTCATATGCAAATTCAAATTGCAACCAAAAAAAATTAAAACAAGTCCACAAGAGCCAAAATATGACCTTGAGTATATCCCACCTGAATTTATAGATCAACTCAAGAATAGGTTTGATGCATTGAACACTAATGACTGAAGTCCAGGTGAATAGTAGGGTGACATCAAGGACATCATACAAGAAGAAAGCAAAAGGTGATTAAAAAGAGATGAAAGAAAGAAAAGACATACATAAATGTTGGAAGAGACTCTGAAACTTGCTCTTGAAAGCAGAGCAGCTAAAACGAATGGAAAAAATGATGAAGTAAAAGAGCTAAACAGAAGATTTCAAAGGGCTGCTAGAGAAGACAAAGTAAAGTATTATAATGAAATGTGCAAAGACCTGGAGTTTGAAAACCAAAAGGGAAGAACATGCTCAGCATTTCTCAAGCTAAGAACTTAAGGAAAAATTCAAGCTTTGAGAAGCAAACTGGAAGGATTTTATGGGCAAAAGGTTGAAAGCTGCAGGACGCATCAAAAGTAGATGAAAGGAATATAAAGAGCCACTGTACCAAAAAGTATTGGTTGACTTTCAGTCATTTCAGGAGGTAGCATATGATCAAGAACCAATGGTACCAAATGAAGAAGTCCAAGCTGCACTGGAGGCATTGGTGAAAAACAAAGCTTCAGATATTAAGGTAATACCAATCGAGATGTTTCAACAAATGGATGCAGTGCTGAGGTGTTCATTCATTTATGCCAAAAAATTTGAAAGACAGCTACCTAGCCAATTGACTGGAAGAGATCCATATTTGTGCCCATTCTAAAGAAAGGTGAACCAACAGGATGCAGAAATTATAAAAAAATATCACACGTACGTAAACTTTAGCTGAAGGTAATTTATAAGTAGTTGCAGCAGTACATCGACAGGGATCTGCCAGAATTCAAGGTGGATTCAGAAGAGAACATGGAATGAGCGATGATATTTGCTGATGTCAGGTGGATCTTGGCTGAAAGCTGAGAATACCAGAAAGATGTTTACCTGTGTTTTATTGGCTATACAAAGACATTCAACTGTGTGGATCATAACAAATTATGGATAACATTGAGAAGGATGATAATTCCAGAACACTTAATTGTGCTCATGCGGAACCTGTACATAGGCTAAGAGGCAATCATTCTAACAGAACAAAGGAATACTGTGTGGTTTGAAATTTGTAAAGATTTTCATGAGGGTTGTATTCTTTCACCATGCTTATTCAATCTGTATGATGAGCAAATAATTTGAGAAGCTGAACTATATGAAGAAAAACATGGCATCAGGATTGGAGGAAGACTTATTACCAACCTGTGATATGCAGATGACACAACCTTCCTTGCTGAAAGTGAAGTGTACTTGGAGCATTTATGATGAAGGTCAAAGACTTTAGCCTTCAGTATGGATTACACCTCAATAGAAGAAAACAAAAATGCTCACAACTGGACCAATATGCAACATCTTGATAAGTGGAAAAAATATTGAAGTTGTCAAAGATTTTATTTTACTTGGATGGACAATCAATTCCCATGGAACCAGCACTCAAGAAATCAAAAGATGCGTTGCCTTGGGCGAATCTGCTGCAAAAGACCTGTTTAAAATGTTAAAAAACAAAGACGTCACTTTAAGGACTAAGGTACACCTGACCCACGTCATCATATTTTCAATTCCCCTTAGGCATGTTAAAGTTGGATAATGAAAAAGGAAGACTGAAGAAAAATTGATACCTTCAAAATATGGTGTTTGTGAGGAATATTGAATATACTAGGGACTGCTAGTTGAACAAACAAATCTGTCTTGGAGTAGGTACAGCCAGAATGCTCCTTAGAAGCCAGTATGATGAGACTTTGTCTCAAGTACTTTGAACATGTTATCTGGAGAAACCAGTCCGTGGGGAAGGACATCATGCTTGGAAAAGTAGAGAGTCAGTGAAAAAGAGGAAAACCTTCAACCAGATGGATTGACACAGTGACTGCAATGATAGTTTCAAGCATAGTAATGATTGTGAGGATGGTGCAGGACCTGGCAGCATTTTGTTCTGTTGTGCATAGGGTCACTATGATTCGGAATCAACTCAATGGCACCTAGTAACAACAAGAACAATTCAATCCCACAAGTTATTCTTCTCACTGAAAAGGTAGTTTTCTTTAGGAGATACCAGGAAACACCTTGATTGTGGGTGACCATCAAAATTTTTTTTTAGATATTTACATTGTTTGCCTAGAAAAGATTTTTCTCTTGTATTTTAACATTCACACTGATAGTTCCTTGGTATTTACTTTAAAGTGTTTAAATATTTACAAATGCATATTGTAGAAATAATTACACAGAATTGAACAAATCTGAACATTAGGGTGGCAAACAGTGATCCAGAAAGAAATATCTTTTGTAACTCATTCTTAAATTGTTGTATTTAAATTCATTATACTTATTCATTAACTTTCAATATTACATTTTTGTTAAACAGCTGAGTACACAAACAGAAAAACCCAAACCTGTTGCAGTCAAGTCAATTCCGACTCATAGCGACCCTATAGGACAAAGTAGAACTGTGCCATAGGGTTTCCAAGAGCACCTGGTGGATTTGAACTGCGACCTTTTGATTAGCAGCTGTGGTTCTTAACCACTATCCCACAATTGTGTGGTGAAAATGCTGATATTTGAAAGAGTTTTGAGTACCATTATTCCTTGGTGGTTTTATAGACTTTATTCACAACAGTACCCACCAGCAGTTCTTAAAACTTCGTTTTTTTGTGTAATTTACTTAAGAAGACAAAACTGAGGCTTAAGAGAAGACAACAAATACCAACAACAAACATGTAAGAATAAAGGAGCCTTGGTGGCACAATGGTTAAGCGTTCAGCTGCTAACCAAAAGTCAGCAGTTCAAATGCATCTGTGGCTCTGGGGGAGAAAAGACCTGGTGATCTGCTCTTGTAAAGATTACAGCCCAGGAAACCATATGCGGCAGTTCTAGTCTGTCATATAAGGTCATTATTTGTCAGAATTGCCTCAACAGCACATAATAACAACAGCATAAAGTTTTTAAAGTTGCACGCATAACACTTTATCGAGTTTGGGGAAAGAAATAAAGGTACCTGCAACAGTATCTGCTTTCCCAGTCACCGTTTTCCACCTTTCTTGTCCCTCTGCCACTGCAGCTCAAATCACATCTGTAACGTAGGGTGGTCGTAGAGATTCATTGGCCTGTGCTATGTGTGTGCATGTGAGGCTGAGAATTAAATATTTGACCCATTAATGACTGTCAGAAAGTGTACTGCAGTGTTTGCTGGTGGGTTCCACCAACAATCTGAGTCATTTTATTTACAATCTCTTATGTTTGGAAGCAAAAAATGAATGTAGAGAAGAAAAAAGCTGGAAACACTAAAGGGTAAAGGGAATAAGAAGCTTAACCCCTTCCAGTGGGATTCAGTGTCATGAGGAACCGGAGACCCAGGGAAGGGCCTCTCCCCCAAAACTCATGCATGCATGAAAATTTGGAATTTGCAAAGTTGCAGAAAAGATATAAATCTGTAAGTAAAGATTACAGCCAAAAACTCCCTGTGGGGCAGTTCTACCCTGTAATACATGGGGTTGCTATGAGTTGAAATTGACTCAAGGGCACCCAAAACAACAATTCTAGAATTTGCATAAAGCATCTTGTGTTTGAGGAGAAATCATTATATCTTGTGACAAAATACTGAGGTAGATATTTAATCTAACACAAAATATTTACAGACTAGCTACTCTGAGCTGCAACTTGTTGTAGGCATAGGGAACACCAATGAATAACATGTTGTTCTTGTCTTCAAAGAGTTTATAATGCAGTGGGGAAAATAAAAATATAAATGATTACAGTATAGAGTGAGTGGTTCCAATAATTATCCATATAGTGCTGTGAGCATTTTACCCAAATGTCAGGAAGGAAACCCAGGAAGATTAGAAGTAAAAAAAATCAGAAAAGGGTAGGCAGATTGGAAAGGACACAAAGACTATCAGGCAGGAAGAAGGAGCAGTAAGGGTAAGTTTAAGGACTGCCAGTAAATAGATCAGAATGGATAGAGCACTGAATCATAAAAATGGGAATAGTAAGAGCTGACTCTGGAGAAATAGTCATGGACGAGATCTTCAAAGACCTTAGATCTCCCTCCAGGAATTGTGAAGTTTATTTGAAAGCATTGGACAGCCATTGAAAATTTTTAACACAATCTCCTTAGTTCCATCTTGTGTCCTTGGGGGAGATGGGTTGGTAGAGAAGGAGAGTGAAGACGGCAAGATTAGAAGGCTGTTGTCTCCAGGTAACAGCTAACAGCGCCAGACTTAAGACACTGGCAATAAGAAAGGCAATAAGCCCTTGTTACTGTAAACCAAACGTGGATATGTACGTCGTTTGAACTGATTGGATAAAAATCCAGATCTATCAGGGTACAAATCTGGCCCATGGAAGTGTTTTTCACTTAGTCAAATCTGGCCCATTAATATCTTAGAAATTTAGAGTTTGAAGGTATCAACATAAACCCACTGTCCAGGTGAGACTATTGAGGTCAAGAGATGTTAAGGAATTTGTCAGTGACAACATGGTATTAAAATTCATGTAGTCTAATTTAGTTTGCAACATTTCCCACCATGCCATACTGCTGGTATTATTGTATTCTATTTGAAAATAATCCTGACTTGGATTACATTGTTTTTCTTGTAATCCTTGAATGGGTGTTTAACGATCTGTTCGTATTTAGTTTCAACATTTTATCCCTACTCATTTTTTTTTTTTTTTAATTTTGTGTTTTTAGTTCCACTTGATTTTCCTTTAATGGAATGAAATTTCAGCTTCACTTTGTACTGCAAAAGGAATGAATAGAAACAAAACTTTTTAAAAGAATAATTTAAGCCTCAAAATGCATCCCACAGTAGTTTGATATTAAAGTACTTTTAGACAAATTATAGTTAATTAAGCATGCAAATACCCTACTTTAAGTACCCAATTAGCTACCTTAACTGAAATAATTGTCCTGAGAAGCACATTTTTTTTAAAGTGTGTTTTTCAAGGTACTACATAAATCTTTGTCTGTGGTACGAAAAATGTAATTACTCTTAGAAGAAAGAATATGGTAGCAGTTGGTTGTCCAGGAATACAAATGTTGTAGCATGAATTACCAGCCTCTCTAGACCCAGTGTTAAATAAAGACCTTGACCTAGACATTTGCAAAGGTTCTCTACTTCTCTAAAGTCCCACAATCATTCGTCTATGAACTGTGGTCTATAACTAATTTTGCCTACATGATCTAACACATTGTCCTAATTCTGACTTCTTTTAGAGCAACATCTATACTGATGTCCACTTTCCAGTCCTATTGTCTCTCACTATTTTCTGTGTTCCATGAAATGGCTAATTTCTTGGAGATTCTTCTTCATTACCTTGTATCTTAGTTATCCAGTGCTGCTTTAACAGAAATACCACAAGTAGATGGCTTCAAAAAACAGTTTATTCTTTCACAGTCTAGTAGGCTAGAAGTCCAAATTTAGGGCATCAGCCCCAGGAGAAGGCTTTCTTTCTCTGTTGGCTCTGGAGGAAGGTCCTTGTCATCCGTCTTCCCCAGGTCAAGGAGCTTCTCAGTGCAGGAGCCCAAAGTCCAAAGGACACGCTAACCTCCTGGCTCTTGTCCTTGGTGATATGAGGTTCCCATGTCTCTCTGCTGCTTCTCTCTTTTATATCTCAAAAGAGATTGGCTCAAGGTGCAATCCAACCTTGTACGTTGAGTCCTACCTTATTAACATAACTGCCACTAATCCCATCTCATCAGCATCATAGAGACAGGATTTACAACACATAGGAAAATCACATTGGATCACAAAATGGTAGACAATCACACAATACTGGGAATCATGGCCTAGCCAAATTGATACACGTATTTTTTGGGGGATATGACTCAATCCATAACACCTTGAAAAAAAAATCCCTTAATTTCTGATCCTCAAGAGTCTGCATGATCTCTCTTTCTCATATATATAATACCCCCCAAAAATAAAATAAAAAATAAATAAAAAAAACCAGTGCCATATATAATACATATATAATATATATAATATAATCATATATAATACGTATATGATATATATGTGACATATATATATATACACACGTATATAGTTGTTGTTAGGTACTGTTCAGTCTCTCTCTCACTCATAGTGACCCTATGTACAACAGAATGAAACATTGCCTGGTCCTGTACTGTCCTCACAGTTGCTGCCATGTTTGAGCCCATTTTTGCAGCACTTTCTTTTTTTGTGTGTGTCAATCCATCTTGCTGACATTCTTCCTCTTTTTCTTTTCCCTTTTTTTTTGTTGTACTTTAGATGAAGATCTACAGAGCAAACTAGCTTCTCATTAAACCATTAGTACACGTATTATTTTCTGACATTGGTTGCCAACCCCGAGACACATCAACACTCTCCCAACTCTCTCCTTCTCGATCTTGGGTTCCCTGTTACCAGCTCTCCTGTCCCTCCTGCCTTCTTGTCCTTGCCCCTGAGCTGATGTACCCATTTAGTCACATTTTGTTTTATGGGCCTGTATAGTTTTTGACTGAATGGTGAACCTCAGGAGTGACTTTATTACTCAGGTAGAAGGATGTTCTGGAGCCATACTCTTGGGGTTTCTCAAGTCTCTGTCAGACCAGTAAATCCATTTGTGCTTGAGTGTTAGAATTTTCTACATTTTTCTTCAGCTCTGTCCAGGACCCTCTGTTGTGATCCTTGTCAGAGCAGTAGGTGGTAGTAGCCGGGCACCATCTAGTTGTGCTGGACTCAGTCTGGCAGAGGCTGTGGTAGTTGTGGACCATTAGTCATTTGGACCAATCTTTTCCTTGTAAATTTGGTTTTCTTCATTCTCCCTTTCTCCAGACTGTGTGAGACCAGAAGAGTATCCTACATGGCCACTCACAAGTTTCAAGATCCTAGGCGCTACTCTCCAAAGTACAATGTAGAACATTTTCTTTATAAACTATGTTATGCCAACTGAGCTAGATGTTCTCCGAGACCCTGGTCCCCACAGCCCCTGGCCCAGCAATTCAGTCCGTTAGGGAGTTGGGATGTATCTATAGAGCTTCCATGACCTTGTCTTGGACAAGTTGTGCTGGCTTCTGCAGTATTGTGTAATGTTTTAGCCTTCACCAAAGTTACCACTTATCTATTGCTTATTTAGTGTTTTTCCATCCTCACCTCTCCCCTCCCTCGTAACCATCAAAGATTGTTTCTTTTTATGTGCAAACCTTTTCATGAGTTTTTATAGTAGTGATCTCATGCAATATTTGTCCTTTCGTGATTGACTTATTTCACTCAGCATAATGCCCTCCAGGTCCCTCCGTGTTGTGAGATGCTTCACAGATTCATCATTGTTCTTTATTGTTTTATAGTATTCCATTGTGTGTATGTACCATAGTTTATCCTTTCATCTGTTGATGGGCATCTAGGTTGTCTTCCACATTTTTGCTATTGTGAAAAATGCTGCAATGAACATGGGTGTGCATATGTCTATTCATGTGACAGCTCTTATTTCACTAGGATATATTCCTAGGAGTGGGATTGTTGAATCATATGGTATTTCTATTTCCAGCTTTTTAAGGAAGTAACATTATTTTCCAAAATGGTTATACCATTTTGCATTCCCACCAGCAGTACATAATATTTCCAGTGTCCCCACAGCCTTTCCAACATTTGTTATTTTCTGCTTTTTTTTTTTTATTATTTGCCAGTAATGTCAGGGTGAGCTGATATCTCATTGTTGTTTTGATTTGCATTCCTATAATGGCTAGTGATTGTGAGCATTTCCTCATGTGTCTGTTAGTTGCCAGAACGTCTTCTTTGCTGAAGTGTCTGTTCATTTCCTTTGCCCATTTTTTGCTTGGGTTATCTCTCTGTTTGTTGCAGAGGTGTTGAATTTTCCTGTATATTTTAGAGATTAGACCTTTGTCAGATTTGTGATAGCCACATTTTTTTTCCGAATCCGTAGGTTCTCTTTTTATTCCTTTGGTGAAGTCTTTTGATGAGTATGTGTTTAATTTTTCGAAGATCCTAGTAATCTAGCTCATGGCTTTGTTTTAAACTCTATTTTATCTGAGATTAATATTGCCACTCTTGCTCTTTTTGGTAGATGTTTGTTTGATATATTTTTTTCCATCCTTTGATTTTTAATTTGTGTATCTTTGTTTCTAAGGTGTGTCTCTTGTAGACAGCGTATGGATTGGTCCTTTTTTTTTTAATCCATTCTGTCATTCTCTGTCTCTTTATGGGTGCATTTAGGTCATTTATATTCAGCGTAATTACTGATAGGTGTGAGTTTATTGCTGTCATTTTTTTTTTTTTTTTGTGGTGCTGATATTTTCTTTGCTCCTCTTAATCTCCTGTGCTGAATTCCTTTCGTTTGTGATTTTTTTTTTTTGGTGGATTTTGTATTTATTGAGACTATGTTTTTCTTTATTTTGATGAGTAGGTTCATTAACTTTCTTTGTGGTTACCTTGAAATTTACCCTTATCTTCCTAAGTTTGAACAAGTCTTTTATTACTTGATATCATTTTATCACCTTGATTTCCTCTTCATTAGAAAGTTCTATACCTACACGGTTTATTCCCTCTTTTACCATTCTGGTGTTGTCATTTACATTTTAACCCACCTGGTTCCCTGCTGTAAATCTTTTAGTTTTGTTTTATCCTTGAAATTTCTCTAACCAAATGACTCCTTTCAATAATTCTTGTAACTTAAGTTTGGTTTTTACATTTTCCCTTAATTTGTTTTCCTGGAAATGTCCTAATATCACCATCATATTTGGGTGAAAGTTTTGCAGTATATATTATTCTTGGTTGGCAGTTTTTTTTTTTTTTTCCTTTCAAGGTTTTGTATATGTCATCCCATCGCCTTCTTACCTGCATGTTTCTGCAGAGTAATCAGAGCTTTGTCTCATTGTTTCCCCTCTGTGACTATTAGTTTTTCTCAAGCTGCTCTCAGGATTATTTCTTTGTCTTTGGTTTTAGTGAGTGTGATTATGATATGCCCTGGTGATTTTTCTTTTGGGGTCTAACCTATGTGGGGTTCACTGAGCTTCTTGGATGGTCAGCTTTTCATCTTTCATGATATTAGGGAAGTTTCCTCTCAGCAATTCTTCGGTGATCCTTTCTGTGGTTTCTGTTTTCTCCCTCTGTCCTGAAACTTTGATCACTTGCAGATTTTTGCTTTTGATTGTATCCCACATTGTTCTCAGGGTTTCTTCATTTTTCATTGTTCTTTTCTCTGATTTTTCCTCAAACAAATTGATATCCAAGGATTTGTCTTCAATTTCACTGATCCTGTCTTCCATTGTTTCAAACCTGCTCCTGAAATCTATTACACTGTCCATTTCTGAAATCTTGTTTATATTTTGGATCTCTAATTGCTGTTTTGTATGATTTCTAATTGTGAGTTTATTTTGATGTTTTGTCTGTCTTTTCCATGATTTTCTCTATGTTTTCTTTTGGATAGTCCTGAATATTAAAGATTTGAATTCAGTATCAAGTAGTACCAGTGCCTTTTCTTCTACTGGAAGGTGATCTGACATTTTATTTTGGTTGCCTGCTGGAAATATCCTGTCCTTTTTTGTGTGTGTTTTGATGTTGTCTGTGTCTTTGGAACATTCAGTAATTATTGTCTTCATTTATTGATTGCAGTTTCTGGTAAACTGTGCCTGTGCCACTCGGGGGTACGATGCTCAGTGCACAATGCAGATAGTAATGTGTAGAGTTAAGTGGGTGTGGGAAAAAGGAGAAAGAGAAGAGAGAAACAGAAACAGAAGCTAAAAAAAGAAGCACTGAAGGAGACTTCCACTGGAGTGGCGCAGACCCAGGGAAGCCATGTACCAGTGGCTTTCTAGCTGGGCAATGTGGCACAGCCCATCAACAAGGGACAGATACGGCACACACAGCTAGGTGAACAGGAGAAAGGAAAGGAAGAAAAGGAGAAAGATAAGAAACTAGATTTAAAAAAATAAAAGAGAAAGGCCCACGTGTGGTCAGCAGAAAGGAAAGGAAAGAAGGTAGAGAGAGATAAGAAACTGTGGGGGGAGGGGGAAGATGCCAGGTGGTTGGGAGGAAGGAAAGCAAAGAAGATAGAAAAACAAAATAGAAATAAAGAAGAGGAAAAAAAATATGCCCAAAGGGAGCTCATTAGAAGCAGGTCCCCAGCTGAACTGTGATGCATAGCCCATTAAGAAAGAGCAGCGATGGCACGTGGCACCAAGTATCTGAGAGAAAGACAAGGAAGGGAGGTAGAGAAAGAAAAGAAACCAAGAGAAGAAAAAAAAAATGCCGCAAGGGATTCCTCTGGTTGGTAATGTGGATCAGGGAAGGTCCTCCCAAGCTGAGCAGCACTGCACATCCTGTCAAGAATAAGCAGATAAGGCACATGAGTCCAGGTGTTTGAGAGAAGGAAAGAAAGGAGATGAGAGAGAGAGAAGAAGCCAAAAGATGCTAAAAAAGCAACAAAAAAATGGCACTGAAGGAGCTAGCCAAATCCAAGCGGCAAGGAGCTGGCATCTTCCCAGCCAAGCAACCACGGCCCACCAGAAAGCAGCCGAAGACCTAGCAGAGGGAAGAAGAGAGGGGTGGAAAAGTGTGGATAGCTGGTTACCAAGTGCTCTGTCTCCTGGTGAGGGCTCCGTGAAGCTGCCTTCCTGTACTCCCTATCTGTCTTTCTTGGTGGCTGAGGGATCCAAAATGACAAATCCCTGCTGTGTTAGCTAATAGGGGACCTCCACTCCGTACCTCTCCTCAATCTGTTCTCTCAGTTTCTTAGTCCATTTGGTGCTTGGCTGAGTTCTTTATCCCTTCATTTGATGCTTAGGGTTCCAAGATTGATGCTTGTTTCTATTTTATTTAGTCTTTTGGGTTTTTGCTGTGGAGGAATGGCATGGTACTTCTGTATGTAGCATCATGTTGGCTCCACCTTCAACAGTCTTCCTCTTTTTTTGCTGGCCCTCTACTTTATCAGTTATGATGTCCTTCTCCAGGGATGGTCCCTCCTGATAACATGTCCAAAATACTTGAGATGATGTGTCATCATCCTCGCTTCTCAAGAGCATTCTTGCTGTACCTTCTCCAAGACAGATTTTTTCGTTCTTCAGCAGTCCATAGTATATTCAATATTCTGTGATAACACCATAATTCAAAGGCATCAATTCTTCTTTGGTCTCTCTTATTCATTGTCTAGCTTTCACATGTACATGAAGCAATTGAAAATACCATGGCTTGGGTCAGGTGCACCTTAGACCTCAAAGTGACATCTTTGCTTGACACTTTCAAGAGTTCTTTTGAAGCAGATTTGCCCAATGAAATGCATCATTTCATTTCTTGATTGCTGCTTCCGTGGACATTGATTGTGGATACAAGTCAAACAAAATTCTTGATAACATCATTATTTTCTCCATTGATCATGATGTGGATTATTGGCCCAGCTGTGAAGACTTTTGTTTTCCTTATATTGACATGTAATCCATACTGAAGGCTATAGTCTTTGATCTTCATCAGTACATGCTTCATGTCCTCTTCACTTTCAGCAGGCAGCGTTGTGCCATCTGCATATCACAGGTTGTTAATGAGTCCTCCTCTAATCTTGATGCCACATTCTTCTTCTTGGATTATTTGCTCAGCATACAGATTGAATAGGTACAGTGCTTCTCTGAAGCACACCTTTTCTGATTTTAAACCCCTCAGTATCCCCTTACAATGTTTGAATGACTGCCTCGTGGTCTATGTACAGGTTCAGCCTGAGCACAGTCAAGTGTTCCGGAACTTCCATTCTTTGCAATGTTATCCATAATATGTTATGATCCACACAATTGAATGCCTTTGCATTGTTGATAAAACATAGGTAAATATCTTTCTGGTATTCTCTGGTTTCACCCAAGATCCACCTGATATTAAACATGATATCCCTCGTTACACATCCTCTTCTGAACCTGGCTTGAATTTCTGGAAATTGCCTGTTGATGTACTGCTGCACCTGTTTTTGAATTATCTTCAGCAAAATTTTACTTGTGTGTGATATTAATGGTATTGTTTGATAATTTCTACATTCTTTTGGATCACTTTTCTTTGGAATGATTACAAATATGGATCTCTTCCAGTCAGTTGGCCAGGTAGCTCTCATCCAAATTGCTTGGCATAGACAAATGAGTACTTTCAGTGTTGCACCTGTTTGTTGAAACATCTCAATTGGTATTCCATCAATTCCTGGAGCCTGTTTTTTACCAATGTCTTCAGTATAGCTTGGACTTCTTCCTTCAGTACCATTGGTTCTTGATCATATACTAACTCCTGAAATGGCTGAATGTCAACCAGTTCTTTTTGGTACAGTGACTGTATGTATTCCTTCCATCTTCTTTTGATATGTCTTGTATCATTCAATATTGTGCCTATAGAATCCTTCAACATTACAACTTGAGGCTTGAATTTTTTCTTCATTTCTTTCAACTTGATAGATACTGAGCATGTTCTTCCATTTTGGTTCTCTAACTCCTGTTCTCTGCACATCTCATTATAATACTTTGTCTTCCTGAGCCTCCCTTTGAAATCTTCTGTTCAGCCATTTTACTTCATTTCTTCTATTCATTTTAGCTACTCTACGTTCAAGAGCTAGTTTCAGCATCTGTTCTGACATCCATTTTAGTCTTTTCTTTCTTTCATGTCTTTTTGATGACATTTTGCTTTCTTCATGTATGATGTCTGATATTATCCTACTGTTCATCTGGTCTTTAGTTATTAGTGTTCAGTATGTCAAATCTATTCTTGAGACAGGCTCTAAATCTAGGGGGGATATCCTCAGGTTGTATTTTGGCTCTCATGAACTTATGTTAATTTTCTTAAGCTTTAACTTGATCTTGCATTTGGGTAATTAAAGGTCTATTCTGCAGTTGTCTCCTGGGCCTTGTTCTGAGTGATAATTTTGAGCTTCTCCATCATCTCTTTCCACAGTTGTAGTCAATTTGATTCCATCTGCTGAGGTCCATGTTTATAGTCTTTTTTTATACTGTTGAAAAAAGGTATTTGCAATGAAGTTGTTGGTCTTGCAAAATTCTATCATATGATCATCAGTGTCATTTCTATCACCAAGGCCGTATTTTCTAACTACTCATCCTTCTTTTTTTTCCAACTTTTGTATTCCAATCACTAGTAATTATCAATGCATCTTGATTGGATGTTTGATCAATTTCAGAGTGCAGAAGTTAGTAAAAATCTTCAGTTTCTTCATCTTTGGTGTTAGTGGTTGATTCAAAAATTTGACTAGTAGTCGTATTAACTGGTCTTCCTTGTAAGGATATTATCCTATCACTGAGTGCATTGTATTTCAGGATTGATCTTGAAATCTTTCTGATGATGAATGCAACACCATTCCTCTTCAATTTGTCATTCCTGGCATAGTAAACCATATGATTTTCTGATTCAAAATGACCAATACCAGTCTATTGCAGCTCACTAATGCCTAGGATATCAGTCTTTATGCATTCCATTTCATTTTTGATGACTTTCCATTCTCCTAGATTCATATTTTGTAGATTCCATGTTCCGGTTATTCATGGATGTTTGCAGCTGTTTCTTCTCCTTTTGTGTTTTGCCACATCAGCAAATGAAGGTCCTGAAAGCTTGACTCCATCCAAGTCATTAAGGTCTACTCTTCTTTGAGGAGGCAGCGGTTTCCCAGTTTTATTTTCAATGTCTTCCAACCTGAGGGGCTCATCTTCTGGCATTATATCAGACAATGTTCCACAGCTATTCATAAGGTGTTAGGGATTGAACTGTGTCCCCCAAAATGTGTACCAATTTGGCTAGGCTATGATTTCCAGTAGTGTGTGTTTGTCCTCCGATTTGTGACCTGATGTGTTGTAAATTCTAACCTCTATGATGTTAATGAGGCAGGATTAGAGGCAGTTATGTTAATGAGGCAGAACATAATCTACAGGATTTTGTTATGTCTTAAATCAATCTATTTTGAGATATAAGAGCGAGAAGCAAGCAGAGAGGAGAGGGACCTCATTACCACCAAGAAAGAAGAGCCAGGACCAAAGTGCATCCTTTGGACCTGAGGTCCCTGCCCTGAGAAGCTCCTAGACCAGAGGAAGATTGATGACAAAGACTTTCCCCCAGAGCTGACAGAGAGAAAAATCCCACCCCCCACCCCAGAACTGGTGCCCTGAATTCAGACTTCTAGCCTCCTAAACTATGAGAGAATACATTCTGTTTGTTCAAATCATTCATTTGTGGTATTTCTGTTGTAGTAGCATTAGATAACTAAGACATAAGGTTTTCACTGGCCAGTTTTCTTAGTAGTGAATTGTCAAATCCTTCTTCTTGATCTGTCTTAGTCTGGAAGCTTTACTGAAACTTGTCTACCATGGGTGACCTTGTTGCCATTTGAGATATCAGTGGCACAGCTTCCAGCGTCACAGCAATATGCAAGCCACCACAGTATGACAAACTGACAGATGAGCGGTATATATACATATAACGTTGAGATATATATTATATATATACGTCTTTTATTAAAAAAAAAAAAGCCCATTGCCATTGAGTCAATTCCAACATGTATAAATTGTACATTTAATATCTTAGAGGCAAGGATGGCGAGACTGCGTCTTACATACCTTGGGCATGTTGTCAGGAGAGATCAATTCCTGGAGAAGAACATCATGCTTGGCAAAGTACAGGGTCAGTGGAAAAGAGGAAGACCCTCAGTGACGTGGATTGACACAGTGGCTGCAATAATGAGCTCAAGCATAACAACGATTGTAAGGATGGCTCAGGACTGGGCAGTGTTTCGTTCTGTTGTGCATAGGGTCGCTATGAGTCGGAGCCGACTTGATGGCACCTAACAACAACAACAATATATATTTGCAATGCAGTAGTGGTAGTGTCATTCTCGGTCTAACTTCAAAGAAAATGAGAATCAGCATAAGAATCAGCCCAAAGCTGATCCCTGGTGGAATCACCAGGTGGAAATCAGATATACCTCCACTCTCCAATATTTTTACCAATTCTGACACTAGACTTTCTCCTAATGGTACTCTTTACTCTTCTGCTGGGTTCAGTAATTCGTTGCAATGTCCACACAAAATTCCTAGATCATACTCATGGTTATATGGTGTCTTAGGCTGAGTTCTCTAGAGAAGCAAAACCAGTAAAGCTTATAAATATATAGAGTGATTTATATCAAGGAAATTGCTCACGTGATTGTAGAGGCTGGAACATCCCAAGCCTGTGGATCAGGATAGAGGCTTCTTTTAATTCACATAGCTGCAGAGGCTGAACCCAAGATCAGCAGGTCAGAAAGCAGGGCTCTTGCTCACAGGCTGTGAAGATCAACAAATCTCAAAACTGGCAGATAAGCTGATAGCTCAAGTCCCAAGAACTGGAGGTCAGATGAACAGGAGACAGCTGCAGGATCCAGAGTGAGCAAAAACAGCCAGAATGTCTGCTTATACTTGGGTGCAGGTCACAACCCCAAGGAAACTCCATTTCAACTGATTGGCTACTGATTCAATCATGGGTGTGATTCAATTGGCTAGCAGATTCAATCATGGGAGTGATCACATATAGACACTGAAAATCCTGGCCCAGCCAAGTTGATACATAATCTTAACCATCACATATGGTTTATTAGGAAAGTAACATGGGATCAGGACTAACTTGGAAGCAACATGAATAGGATAAATGTCAGGAAGTACACAGAGAAGGTCTGGATTACTCCTCCAAAGTGAAGAGCATATCCCTTGCTTCCTTAGTGTAGTACAGCTTTCTCATTCTCTTTCTCTCCAGCCTGTGGGCTTCCTCTCAGTTCCCTGAGGACAGGCCTCCTCTCCACTTCCTGATGGCAGACCTCCTCTTGGCCCCTTGAGGACAGGTTCTTCTTAGTCCCCTCAGGACAGGCCTCCTCTTGGTCCCCTTAGACAGGCCTCCTCTCAGTCCCTGCCCTGCTCAAGCAAGTGGTATGGCTCCTTTAGCTCCACCAACAAGTGTCCGAAGGCACCCAGCCCTACCAGCAAGTCTCCTGTCTGAAGGCCCTCAGCTTTCTTGCTCTGTGGGTCAGCAAGCCCACAGTAGCTGCCTTGCTCTGTGGTCCAGGAAGTCCACCACACCATTTTGCATTGGTCACCTGGTTCTGCTTCCATCACTTCTGTGTTACAGCTCTCTCTATATCATGGGTCTAGTAGGTTCTAGTACAGAGACCCCAGGTCCAAAGGATACACTCTGCTCCAGGCTATTCTTATTGGTAGTGGTGTCCCCTCAACCTCTGAGGGGTAGATGCTTATATAGGCAAGTGGCATAATCCTATTGGGTGGATTTTGCACCATCCTATTTGCTTAATTACTGACCAATCCCCTCTCTGGTCTAAACTGGCCAATTCACTCATAAACGGCTCCATCTATTTGCCTAATAACTGACATTTTCTGCTGGTGTGTGCATGCACACACATATATATTCTCTCATCTGTGTCCTTCATTTGAATATACATAAAAAAAAATCCATTGCTGTCGAGACGATTTTGACTCATAGCAACCCTATGGGACAAAGTAGAACTGCCCCATAGAGTTTCCAACGAGTGGCTGGTGAATTCAAACAGCCAACTTTTTGGTTAGTAGCCGAGCTCTATGTTGGGCTTTCTATATTTTATCTTTTGTGTGTATTTTTTGTTTGTTTTATTTCATGCTTTCAAATTTAAATAACCTTTTAATAAAAACTTTCCTAGTCACCTAAGTGCCCCTCATAATTAGGTACTGCCACATGACTTCCATACCCGTGCTTATGTTTGTAAAATTCCACCAAATGAAGGCTGAGAGCACATCAGCCGCTGCTCCCTAGGAGCTGATTTTTCTGTTCTTTTTGTATTACCTTTACATGTTCAACGTGCATTCTGCCTTGGTACAGTCTAAAGTTAATCACTCCCATTCTCTCAAACAATATAAATATATTAGAATGCTTTATGTGGAATCAGTGCCCTTTCATCTAACTAGTTATTATACAGTATTTCAGTTCCATTTATTTTTGTTAAAATCAACTTTCTGGGGTGTAATTTACAGGAAATAAAGTGCACACATCTTAAGTGTGCAATTAGGTGGGTTTTGACAAATATCCATTTCATTTTTCATATTCTTGGAAGTAGTGCTTTTTATTGGGTCGAATCATATAAAATTACAAATATCGTTTAACCTAATTTTTATTATACTTTGTTTTATAATCTGTGCTTATTTAGATGTACTTATGTTTTTAAATTCCTTTGCTCCTCGTTGCTTCTTTTGTTCTATTCTTTCATTGTGTGTTCAATTCTCTTCATCCTGACACACACCCCTTAGTCTGTTGCCTAAAGAACTTATTTTGACAGTTAATTGTCTTTTAGCACATTGAAGATATTTTTCTGCTGTCCTCTCCCATTGTTGCTGTTAAGTCATCTGTCAGTCTAATTGAAATTTCTTTTTGAGTAATTTATCTATTCTCTTTAGCTGTTGTTTTGATCTACGGTGATTTTACTATAATTACTTATTATACTTGGGATATATTAGGCTTCCTGAATTGGGGAACAGATATTTCCTATGAATTCTTGGAAATTCTTGTTCATTGTTGCTTGGAGTGGAATCATCCAGTCTCTTTATCTCCTCTGTTTCCTTTATTTGGCTATATATTAGGCCTTCTATAGTTTATCTTTTGTGCCTTTTAGTCTTTCATTTCTCTGTGCTGCATTCTAGGTAATATCCTCATTTACATCTTGATGTTTATTAATCATTTTGATAGTTGTGACTGACATGCTGTTTAACCTGCTCATGAAAATTTAAATGGACAATATCCATACTTCTCTTTTAGGAACATCTATTTTTTTCACCTTTAGGACTATGGTGCACCTGACCCAAGCCATGGTGTTTTCAATTGCCTTATATGCATGCAGAAGCTGGACAATGGTTAAGGAAGAATTGATGCCTTTGAATTGTGGTGTTGGCAAAAAATATTAAATGTACCATGAGGTGGGGCCAAGATGGCGGACTAGGTGGAGGCTACCTCGGATCCCTCTTGCAACAAAGACTTGGAAAAACAAGTGAATCGATCACATACATAACAATCTACGAACTCTGAATAGCAAACACAGATTTAGAGATGGAGAACGAACAAATATGGGGAGACAGCGATTGTTTTCAGAGCCAGGAGCCAGCGTACCAGTCAGGTGACCTTCGGAGCCCGATTTGGGGCAGAGCCCAGGGGGGCAGACGGCACAGACAAGGGGCCTAGCCCTAGGCCCCGAACTCATCCCGGGAGGGAGCCCAGCTGGTTTGCGAAAGCGGCGCTGTACGCCGGAGGGAGAAGTCCCCGGGAGGCAGTGACCGGTCTTGGAGCGGGGAGAGCAGCGTCCCAGCCGGGGAGCCGTCCCGCCGGGATTTTGGCAGGAGGCAGGCGTGGCGCGAGCGCGGGGACCAGCTACATTCCCCTGAATTGACCCCGGGGGGGGGCCCAACCGTTCGGGCAGGCGGTGCGGCGGGCTGGAGGGAGAAGTCCCAGGGAGGAAGTGACTGGTCTTGGAGCGGGGAGAGCAGCATCTCAGCTGGGGAGGCGTCCCGCCTGGATTTTGGCAGTGCAGGCGGGGCGTGAGCGCGGGGTGCAGCTCCGTCCCCCTGAATTGACCCCGGGGAGGGCCCAACGGGTTCGCGCGGGCCCAGCCAGTTTGCGCGGGCGGCGTGGAGGCACAGCCGGTGGAGGAAGTCCCCAGGAGGCAGTGGCCGGTCTTGGAGTGGGGAGAGTGGCGTCCCAGCCGGGACGCGCAGTCGCGGCTCAGGCACGGAGAACTACTCCGCTCTCCTGAGCTGACCCCGGGGGGGGAGCCCACCCGATTCGCGGGAGCGGCGCACGACACGGCTGGTGGGACAGGGAGTCCCCGGGAGGCAGAGAATGATTTTGGAGTCGGGAGTGCTCCGTCCCAGTAGGGGAGCCTTAACCTTGGGGGTGGGGCTGACAGCGGAGGATCTGACCGTGACGCCAGCGGGCCAGACCCCCCGGGGGGCAATCTCCACACACCCAGTACATATAGGCGACGCTCCCCGTGGAAATCTCAGATATAAGAGTCATTCCAAGCAAGACAAACAACTCTGGCTGTATTCTGAGATGCTACACTCCTAGCTCTCTGATCCCTCCCCCATCCTCCCCAGGCGGCTCCATTAACATCTGAAAAGCCTGAGCCAGAGGGAGAACTCTGATAGGGGTCTGACTGTATTTTTTTTTAGTGGATTTTCTGGAAAAACTAGTTTCCCAGTGATGGCTCGGAGACAGCAGTCCATATCAAACCACATAAAGAAGCAGACCATGACAGCTTCTCCAACCCCCCAAACAAAAGAATCAAAATCTTTCCCAAATGAAGATACAATCCTGGAATTATCAGATACAGAATATAAAAAACTAATTTACAGAATGCTTAAAGATATCACAAATGAAATTAGGATAACTGCAGAAAAAGCCAAGGAACACACCGATAAAACTGTTGAAGAACTCAAAAAGATTATTCAAGAACACAGTGGAAAAATTAATAAGTTGCAATAATCCATAGAGAGACAGCATGTAGAAATCCAAAAGATTAACAATAAAATTACAGAATTAGACAACGCAATAGGAAATCAGAGGAGCAGACTTGAGCAATTAGAACGTAGACTGGGACATCTGGAGGACCAGGGAATCAACACCAACATAGCTGAAAAAAAATCTGATAAAAGAATTTAAAAAAATGAAGAAACCCTAAGAATCATGTGGGACTCTATCAAGAAGGATAACGCGTGTGATTGGAGTCCCAGAACAGAGAGGGAGGACAGAAAACACAGAGAAAATAGTTGAAGAACTCCTGACACAAAACTTCCCTGACATCATGAAAGACGAAAGGATATCTATCCAAGATGCTCATCGAACCCCATTTAAGATTGATCCAAAAAGAAAAACACCAAGACATATTATCATCGAACTTGCCAAAACCAAAGATAAACAGAAAATTTTAAAAGCAGCCAGGGAGAAAAGAAAGGTTTCCTTCAAGGGAGAATCAATAAGAATAAGTTCAGACTACTCAGCAGAAACCATGCAGGCAAGAAGGGAATGGGACGACGTATACAGAGCACTGAAGGAGAAAAACTGCCAACCAAAGATCATATATCCAGCAAAACTCTCTCTGAAATATGAAGGAGAAATTAAGATATTTACAGATAAACACAAGTTTAGAGAATTCGCAAAAACCAAACCAAGGCTACAAGAAATGCTAAAGGAGATTGTTTGGTCAGATGACCAATAATATCAGGTACCAGCACAATACAAGGTCACAAAACAGAACGTCCTGATATCAACTCAAATAGGGAAAGCACAAAAACAAACTAAGATTAATTCTAATAAATAAATAAATAAACAAAATAATACACATAACAGGGAATCATGGAAATCAATAGATAAAAGATCACAATAATCAAAAAGAGGGACTAAATATAGGAGGCATTGAACTGCCAGATGGAGAGTGATACAAGGCGATATAGAACGATACAAGTTAGGTTTTTACTTAGAAAAATAGGGGTAAATAATAAGGTAACCACAAAAAGGAATATCAACTCCATAACTCAAGAAAAAAACCAAGAAAAACGTAACGACTCAACTAACATAAAGTTAAACATTATGAAAATGAGGATCTCACAATTTACTAAGAAAAGGGTCTCAGCACAAAAAAGTATGTGGAAAAATGAAATGGCCAACAACACACATGAAAAGGCATCAAAATGACAGCACTAAAAACTTATTTATCTATAATTACGCTGAATGTAAATGGACTAAATGCACCAATAAAGAGACAGAGAGTCACGGACTGGATAAAGAAACACGATCTACCTATATGCTGCCTACAAGAGACACACCTTAGACTTAGAGACACAAACAAACTAAAACTCAAAGGATGGAAAAAAATATATCAAGCAAACAATAAGCAAAAAAGAAGAGGAGTAGAAATATTAATTTCTGACAAAATAGGCTTTAGACTTAAATCCACCACAAAGGATAAAGAAGGACACTATATAATGATAAAAGGGACAATTGATCAGGAAGACATAACCATATTAAATATTTATGCACCCAATGACAGGGCTGCAAGATACATAAATCAAATTTTAACAGAACTGAAAAGTGAGATAGACACCTCCACATTTATAGTAGGAGACTTCAACACACCACTTTCGGAGAAGGACAGGACATCCAGTAAGAAGCTCAATAGAGACACGGAAGACCTACTTACAACAATCAACCAACTTGACCTCATTGACTTATACAGAACTCTCCACCCAACTGCTACAAAATATACTTTTTTTTCTAGAGCACATGCAACATTCTCTAGAATAGACCACATATTAGGCCATAAAACAAACCTTTGCAGAATCCATAACATCGAAATATTACAAAGCATCTTCTCAGACCACAAGGCCATAAAAGTGGAAATCAATAACAGAAAAACTAGGGAAAAGAAATCAAATACTTGGAAAATGAACAATACCCTCCTGAAAAAAGACTGGGTGATAGAAGACATCAAGGAGGGAATAAGGAAATTCTTAGAATGCAACGAGAATGAAAATACTTCCTATTAAAACCTCTGGGACACAGCAAAAGCAGTGCTCAGAGGCCAATTTATATTGATAAATGCACACATACAAAAAGAAGAAAGAGCCAAAATCAGAGAACTGTCCCGACAACTTGAACAAATAGAAAGTGAGCAACAAAAGAACCCATCAGGCACCAGAAGAAAACAAATAATAAAAATTAGAGCTGAACTAAATGAATTAGAGAACAGAAAAACAATTGAAAGAATTAACAAAGCCAAAAGCTGGTTCTTTGAAAAAATTAACAAAATTGATAAACCATTGGCTAGACTGACTAAAGCAATACAGGAAAGGAAACAAATAACCCGAATAAGAAACGAGAAGGACCACATCACAACAGAACCAAATGAAATTAAAAGAATCATTTCAGATTACTACGAAAAATTGTACTCTAACAAATTTGAAAACCTAGAAGAAAAGGATAAATTCTTGGAAAAACACTACCTACCTAAACTAACACATTCAGAAGTAGAACAACTAAATAGACCTATAACAAAAAAAGAGATTGAAACGGTAATCAAAAAACTTCCAACAAAAAAAAGTCCTGGCCCGGACGGCTTCACTGCAGAGTTCTACCAAACCTTCAGAGAAGACTTAACACCACTACTACTGAAGGTATTTCAAAGCATAGAAAAAGATGGAATACTACCCAACTCATTCTATGAAGCTACCATGTCTCTGATACCAAAACCAGGTAAAGACATTACAAAAAAAGAAAATTATAGACCTATATCCCTCATGAACATAGATGCAAAAATCCTCAACAAAATTCTAGCCAATAGAATCCAACAACACATCAAAAAAATAATTCACTCTGATCAAGTGGGATTTATACCAGGTATGCAAGGCTGGTTTAATATCAGAAAAACCATTAATGTAATCCATCACATAAATAAAACAAAAGACAAAAACCACATGATCTTATCAATAGATGCAGAAAAGGCATTTGACAAAGTTCATAACCCATTTATGATAAAAACTCTTACCAAAATAGGAATTGAAGGAAAATTCCTCAACATAATAAAGGGCATCTATGCAAAGTCAACAGCCAATATCACTCTAAATGGAGAGAACCTGAAAGCATTTCCCTTGAGAACAGGAACCAGACAAGGATGCCCTTTATCACCGCTCTTATTCAGCATCGTACTTGAAGTCCTAGCCAGGGCAATTAGGCTAGACAAAGAAATAAAGGGTATCCAGATTGGCAAGGAGGAAGTAAAGCTATCACTATTTGCAGATGACATGATCGTATACATAGAAAATCCTAAGGAATCCTCCAGAAAACTACTGAAACTAATAGGAGAGTTTGGCAGAGTCTCAGGTTATAAAATAAACATACAAAAATCACTTGGATTCCTCTACATCAACAAAAAGAACACCGAAGAGGAAATAACGAAATCAGTACCATTCACAGTAGCCCCCAAGAAGATAAAATACTTAGGAATAAATCTTACCAAGGATATAAAAGACCTATACAAAGAAAACTACAAAGCTCTACAACAAGAAATTCAAAAGGACATACTTAAGTGCAAAAACATACCCTGCTCATGGATAGGAAGACTTAACATAGTAAAAATGTCTATTCTACCAAAAGCCATCTATACATATAACGCACTTCCGATCCAAATTCCAATGTCATATTTTAAGGGGATAGAGAAACAAATCACCAATTTTATATGGAAGGGAAAGAACCCCTGGATAAGCAAAGCATTACTGAAAAAGAAGAAGAAAGTGGGAGGCCTCACTCTACCTGATTTCAGAACCTATTATACAGCCACAGTAGTCAAAACAGCCTGGTACTGGTACAACAACAGGCACATAGACCAGTGGAACAGAATTGAGAATCCAGATATAAATCCATCCATGTATGAGCAGCTGATATTTGACAAAGGCCCAGTGTCAGTTAATTGGGGAAAAGATAGTCTTTTCAACAAATGGTGCTGGCATAACTGGATATCCATTTGCAAAAAAATGAAACAGGACCCATGCCTCATACCATGCACAAAAACTAACTCCAAGTGGATCAAAGACCTAAACATAAAGACTAAAACGATAAAGATCATGGAAGAAAAAATAGGGACAACCCTAGGAGCCCTAATACAAGGCATAAACAGAATACAAAACATTACCAAAAATGATGAAGAGAAACTAGATAACTGGGAGCTCCTAAAAATCAAACACCTGTGCTCATCTAAAGACTTCACCAAAAGAGTAAAAAGACCACCCACAGACTGGGAAAGAATTTTCAGCTATGACATCTCAGACCAGTGCCTGATCTCTAAAATCTACATGATTCTGTCAAAACTCAACCACAAAAAGACAAACAACCCAATCAAGAAGTGGGCAAAGGATATGAACACACATTTCACTAAGGAAGATATTCAGGCAGCCAACAGATACATGAGAAAATGCTCCCGATCATTAGCCATTAGAGAAGTGCAAATTAAAACTACGATGAGATTCCATCTCACACCAACTAGACTGGCATTAATCCAAAAAACACAAAATAATAAATGTTGGAGAGGCTGCGGAGAGATTGGAACTCTCATACACTGCTGGTGGGAATGTAAGATGGTACACAACCACTTTGGAAATCCATCTGGCGTTATCTTAAACAGTTAGAAATAGAACTACCATACAACCCAGAAATCCCACTCCTGGGAATATACCCTAGAGATACAAGAGCCTTCACACAAACAGATATATGCACACCCATGTTTATTGCAGCTCTGTTTACAATAGCAAAAAGCTGGAAGCAACCAAGGTGTCCATCAACGGATGAATGGGTAAATAAATTGTGGTATATTCACACAATGGAATACTACGCATCGATAAAGAACAGTGACGAATCTCTGAAACATTTCATAACATGGAGGACTCTGGAAGGCATTATGCTGAGCGAAATTAGTCAGAGGCAAAAGGACAAATATTGTATAAGACCACTAGTATAAGATCTTGAGAAATAGAAAAAACTGAGAAGAGCACATACTTTTGTGGTTACGAAGGGGGGAGGGAGGGAGGGAGGGAGAGGGTTTTTTATTGATCAATCAGTAGATAAGAACTGCTTTGGGTGAAGGGAAAGACAACACTCATTACACGGAAGGGCAGCCCAATTGGACTGGACTAAAAGCAAAGAGGTTTCCGGGATAAAATGAATGCTTCAAAGGTCAGCGGAGCAGCGGCGGGGGTCTGGGGAACATGGTTTGAGGGGACTTCTAAGTCAATTGGCAAAATAATTCTATTATGAAAACATTCTGCATCCCACTTTGAAATGTGGCGTCTGGGGTCCTAAATGCTAACAAGCGGCCATCTAAGATGCATCAATTGGTCTCAACCCACCTGGAGCAAAGGAAAATGAAGAACACCAAGGTCACACGACAACTAAGAACCCAAGAGACAGAAAGGGCCACATGAACCAGAGACCTACATCATCCTGAGACCAGAAGAACTAGTTGGTGCCCGGCCACAATCGATGACTGCCCTGTCAGGGAACACAACAGAAAACTCCTGAGGGAACAGGAGATCAGTGGGATGCAGACCCCAAATTCTCATAAAAAGACCATACTTAATGGTCTGACTGCGACTAGAGGAATCCCGGTGGCAATGCTCCCCAGACCTTCTGTTGGCACAGGACAGGAACCATTCCCGAAGACAACTCATCAGACATGAAAGGGACTGGTCAGTGGGTGGGAGAGAGATGCTGATGAAGAGTGAGCTAATTAAATCAGGTGGACACTTGAGAGTGTGTTGGCAACTCTTAACTGGAGGGTGGATGGGAAGATAGAGAGAGAGGGAAGATGGCAAAATTGGCACGAATCGAGAGACTGAAAGGGTTGACTCAATAGGGGGAGAGCAAGTGGGAGAAGGGAGTGAGATGTATGTAAACTTACATGTGACGGACTGATTGGATTTGTAAATGTTCACTTGAAGCTTAATAAAAGTTAATTGAAAAAAAAAAATGTACCATGGACTCCCAGAAAAGTGAACAGTTCTGTCTTGGAAGTAAAACCAGAATGTTCCTTAGAAGCGAGGATGGCGAGACTACGTTTCACATACTTTGGAGATGGTATTAGGAGGGATCAGTCCCTGAAGAAGCATATCATGCTTGGTAAAGTAGAGGGTCCGTGAAAAACAGGAAGACCCTCAACGATTTGGATTGACACAGTGGGTGCAACAGTGGGCACAGCAATGATTGTGAGGATGGTGCAGGACTGGGCAGTGTTTCCTTCTGTTGTGCATGGGGTCACTATGAGTCAGAGCCGACTTGAAACCCAACAACAACAACTTTTTTTTATAATGTCTAACTTTTTTCTCGATTTCTTTACCTTTTATCATTTTAGTTATTTTAAGCAAGTATGCTTAAAATAACTAAAACTGTAAACATCAAGATGTCTCATTTAAATTAAGGTTCTAAAATTTGAGATCTTGGGGTTCTAATCATCTACTTTTTATATCTGTGGAATCCTTTGTTGCAGATTGCTTCCTTTTAGATTTTTACATTTTTTAATGTGAACTTGAATTTTCATTGAGGGAGTTGTTTTTTCCCTGTAGGACTACTTTGTAGCCTGGGTGGGTAAAGCCTCCCTCGGTAGCAGTTTTGCATGTGTTTCTGCCAGAAGCACGCTTAGGGTAGACCACTTCAGGGCCATTTTTGTTGTTGCTATTATTAATACCTAGCCTTAGGGTTTCCTGTACCACCCATCCAGCGTAAATTTGTGCACCAAACCCATGAAAAACACAAAACTGGAGTTTAACATTCTCTGTAAAGACTTTTTACCATCTAGAGCCAGGATAGAGAACAGCTTCCTTGGCTTCTTCCTAGGCTGTAGACCTAAGAGTATTTCAGCTCCTCCTTTCCTGGATTGCTGCCCTCAGAGCGACTTGGACTTACAAGATCATCATGCCCACTTCCCTTCTCAAGTGCCCAAGGTCTCATGTGATCACAGATAGTTAAAACTCCATCCTTCAGCCATTTCTATCACTCCAGAGCTACTACTCTTGTTTTCAAAATTCTTTCCTTTCCTGCCATCTTTAGTTTTCCCTTACTTTTCCCCACTTTTTCCAAAAGTCTTAAGCATGATGTATAAATTATATTTTATTCAGCACCTCTGTATATCTGGAGAGGGACGGTTGCTTCAGTGGCGTAATCTGACGTTTGCTGGAACTAAAAGTCCCAATCCCACCTTTTTGAAGAGTTGGAAATAAATGTTCAAAAAAGGTTAATGTGCCTTAGCTAAGATCATGCCATTATTTGGAATTCTAGTCTTTTGACTTCCTGTTTGGACATTTCATCTTAATCTCTTTTTTCCCCTCTGGTTACTCTCTTTCTTACCCCACCATTATTACCTCACTTGATAAAGCAACTCAGAGGCCTTTGATGTCATTTCCTCCAGATTCTAGACTACCTCCAAAGTCTTCTGAATTTCAGAAACCCTAGTAGTAAGTAGCTTGAATACATAGGTACTTCATAATTTTAATACCACTAATGATTATTATAGAGAAAAATCTCTCCAATACTTCTTTTCTCAGGGATAACCAAATGGCAAGTGACATGGGTTATGACCTTTACATTGTCCAATTCTTGATGGAATCTGTTAGACCTTTTATATTAAATGATCTCATACTATTTTAAGATATGAGATTGGTATTTCTTCAATTTCAGATGATTATTATTTGAGCCCAAGACGACTGTCATGGATTGAGTTATATTCCCCCCAAAATGAGTGTATCAGTTTGGCTGGGCCATGATTCCCAGTATTGTGTGGTTGTCCTCCATTTTGTGATTGTAATTTTATGGTAAAGAGGATGGTGGTGGGATTGTAACACCCTTGCTAAGGTCACATCCCTGATCCAATGTAAAGGGAGTTTCCCTGGGGTGTGGCCTGCACTACTTTTTACCTTACAAAAGATAAAAGGAAATGTAAGCAAGCAAAGAGCGGGAATCTCATACCGCCAAGAAAGCAATGCCAGGAGTAGAGCGTTTATCGTTTTTACAAAGATGTTAATAATTAAAAAGAAAAGGAAAATGTGTGAGTGTGCACTGATTGCAATTGTGAACCTAGTAACCATTCTTAAAGCTAATGAATAGAGACCTCCTATGTGGTGTTAAAATATTTATCCCACTTATAGTATTTTAACACTTAGACCATCTGAAAAAATCCTAAGAAATATGTTTACCACTAGTTTCTGCATTACATTCAGAATTCACTGTTTTAATGGATGTGAATTGACTCGATGGCAATGGATTGGGTTTTTTTTCTTTTTTTTTTTTTAAGAGTCTTATTACTAAGCTTTATTTCAATATTGGATACTTGGCATTTTGTCTTTGCTAATTTAAAGAATATTACCCAGATGCAAAGGGGGGAGAAAAATGACCTTGCTCATCATAACAGAGAAAGAGAATCACTGTTGACTCATTTTGCATTAGCAAAACCGCTTGCCATTGAGTTAATTCTGACCCACAGTGACCCCATAGAACAGGGTAGAACTGCCCCACAGGGTTTCCAAGGAGTGACTGGTGGACTTGAACTGCCAACATTTTGATTAGCATATAAGCTCTTAACCACTACAACACCAGGGCTCCCACTTTGCATTACAGTTCTTACTTTTTTACTTAATAGAAAATAGGTAAATGGGTTATCCAAAGGACATTTTGCAAGATATGTGTTTCTTTGGTCTTTTACATTGGTATTGTTTTTCTGTAGGAGTTAAGTGATGGGACTACTTTATGAGATATCAACAGTAGTTCAGACTTTTTGTTAGCTTATTTTTTCCTCATATGATATTTGACTTAAAAATCCAAATTCATAATATTGCAATGGACTATAATAGGGGGATACATTATCTCTCATCATTCACTTATGAGGTGGGCAGAAAATATCCTATCCTAGGAGTTGGGAGACTCATGACCCTCAGCTCATTCATGTTAAAATGGGCAAGATGTTTTCTTTTCTACCCTTTTTTCTCTCCTCTTTTACTTTCATTTATTCAACAAACATGTATTTACTCTTGGTTAGAGACAAGGACAAAAATATCCTGATGCCTACCTTCTAAAAGCATACAGTTCAGTCAAGGACACAGAGTTGTAAGCACTATGAAGATTTAAATGATAAGTGTAATGCATGTGGGCTACTGGTACCCAAATGGGGCTACTGGTACTCCACTTTGGTGGGGTCAGCAAAATCTCCATGAAGGAGAAAGTCCCTGGGTTATGTTTTGAAAGACCAGTAGAGTTAATGAAAAGTGGTGAAAGAGAATTTTAAGTTGAGGAAGAAATATATATATAATCAGTGGGGCGTGAAACAGAGTGATATATTTGGAGAAGTCCAAATAACCTCATTTAACTGCTGCAAGGAGTGTGGCTAGGGAAGAGGAGTAAGGGAAGATTAAATACCAGTGAAGTTGACAAGATGCAAACCATGAAGGGCCTTGTGTGCATTTTTAAAAGGTTGCTCCGACAGCAGCATGAGGATGTTGTTAAGAGGGGTTAGAGAGATCAGTTGGAAACCAATGAAGGGACAGTGAAGACCTGCACTGAGGTAGCAACAGTGGGATGCTGAGGAGGTCAATTATTTGAGGGATAATAAGGCAGGTCCAGGGACTGGCTGGGCTGGCATTGGGCTAAGTGAGTTGGTAGGTCAGCACTGATTTACTAAATTCTAACTGGGCCGGATGGGGGGATCGTGGAGTCACTCAAAATATAGCAAATCGAGGTTCAAGTGCAAGCTTTGTGAAGGTAGTACAATGAATTGATCTTTAAATTGCAGGTTTTGATGTGTCTATAGTATAATTAAGTAGATATGTTTTATAACTGTTGAATATAGGGTCTGGAGTTCAAGCAGCATTCTGAGCTACCAATACAGTTGTAGGCATCTTCAATGTATTTATCTGTCCCATGTATCTTACAGATGTGTTTTGAGAAATAAGAAGCATGGTGACAGAAAAAACAAATTGCTTTTCACAATTGTATAGTAGCTGCCATTTATCAGGTGCACTGGGTTAAGTGTTTTACATAAATCCTTATTAAATCCTTGCTACAATTTTATGGAAAAGGCGATTACTAAGGCTTAAAGTCATTAAGTAACTTGTCCAGTGTCACACTGCTTGTAAGTGTTGGAGCAAGAATTTGAACCTGAGTCTCTTTGACTCAAAAACGTGTGATGTGGACCACGGCATCACCTGACCTTCTGATTCGCCTCTCCAGGCAATATAAATCATTTCTACTAGGCAGCTTGACATCTACATTTGATGGAATTGGTTGTTCAAAACGTTTTTTTAAGTATTAGGATAACAGTAAGTACTATGCAAAATTCCATCTAGAAATTATTTTTTCAGTCTGTTCAGACAAAAGAGCAAGTGAAGATCTCTTTGGAAGCAGCACTTTAAAAACAACCTGATGTCTGTAGATCTAAATATAAGGAACTTCCATTTGTACAGAACAGTTGATGAAGAGTGTGTCATTAATATTTTCAAAGAGCTCTATATGTTACAAATTATCCTAATAAGTTGCTCATGATTCTCACAGACCTGTGTAACAGGTATTCTTCTCATTTTATGGTTTAAGAAACAGGCACATAGGCACATCAAGATTTTGACAATGGTTGCTTCCCTTTTTTGCATATTAGCACATCCGTGACATTGAAAAATATAAAGCTTGTAGATTGATATGTTGGAACAGCTTATCAAGGATATAATATCCAGTCAAATTGCTGCGTAAGTTTTAATTTCCTAAGATCTCCCAGGTGATCAATTTTTCTTTTCTGTGTAAGAATGATGATTTTTCCTTCACAGGGACTGAAAACATAATTAAACCTTAGTTGCTGTTTAGGCAAACTACAACACAATTTCATTGATTAGAAATGACGAATCATATTCATAAATTCAACAGCATTAGGAAATGAAAATAAATAATGCAATATTTTAGAAAAAATCACTTTTATGGAAGGAAAGCGATCCTCCAAAGAGAGTTATGTAAACAAAAGTTAAGTATAACATTTATTTGTTTGAACATTTTATTTATTTACTAGCAAGCCAATATCATTCTAATAACCCATTTACCAGTGGATATTACTAACAAGAGAACTTATTACTAACTTATCCATCCATATAAGTAGCTGTAGCCTGAGGGTAGGAAAAGTTTTTTAAAGTAAATAAACCACTGTAGGTTTACATAGGTTGATGTGGATTCAGCACAGTAGGTTTACCTAAAAATACCACCAGGGAATGATGTGTATGTTCCCGTAAATACGAGAATCAGGTCATCTAAAGAGTTTCGTATCAGAGTATCCTTAAATTCTATGTTTGTATTCAGCCAAAACACTGGTTTAGTAAAAGATGAGCTGTGCTGTTTGAAAAAAACTATTATGCAAGAGACAGATGAAAGTGATATTTTTAATATACTTGGCATATTTAATTCAGAATTGCTTATAGACATTACAAATGATGTTAAATTGTAAAAAGACATAACTCAACTATACTCAGTAGAAATTAGTGGGGGCTTGAGTGCAACAAGAACGTGACTAGTAAAAAAAAAAAAAAATATGGTGTTTTATTGTCACCGAAGTATGAACAACCTAAAAGATAAGTACTTTAAAAATGGTTTCCCTTTGGTTTACTGACTGTATTGGAAAGAAGTGTGACATGAAATGGTAGAATGAGAGTTCAAGTTTATTTTGGGTTGTATGTGAAGAGACATCAGTGTTTGGGAATAAAAGTGCCAGTCCTTTACTCTGTAAATGGAGACACTTTATTCCTTGGGAAAGGGTCTCCTGGGGATAAGAGCAATACTGAAAAAATAGTAGAATTAGAATTGAGCTTTTTTAAATAGTAGAATTAGAATCGAGGTCAGAGAATTGCTTTACGAGGAAAGGCTAAACCGATATCAGGAACAGCCTTGTTACTCATTTGTTCAGAATCCTCGGACCCTCTAGGATTCAACTTACTTTGACAGAGCTTTACTTTATTGTCTGGCATACAATTCCAGGGGCCCTGGAAGGAGGATTGCAGGGCCCACAGATAGGTCAGTTTAGTCCATGTCCTCAAGTACTCTACATTCTAGTTGAAGGTATAAGAGAAGGGCAGAAATAATATAAAGTACAAAAGGAGAAATTTCTCAAAAGCTAGAAACAATATTGTTCAGAGTCAGAGGAAGGAGGGTTTACTCTTAACCAGGAGAACCAGGGAGAGCTTTCTGGAGGAGAGGGCATTGATATTGGCCTTGAAGAAGGGGTAGGATCTAGATTAAAAAAAAGATCTAGATAGGAGAGTCATATTGGGGAGACATGAAACAGGCTATAGCTGCAGTGAATTGGGAGGGTTGGGTATAGAGTTGGACTGTAGGCTATTTGAAGGGAAATGGTGACATCTGAGGCTGGGAAGACATAATGGGCTTAGCTGATAGGGGAAATGAGACACCGTGTGAGGAAATCAGGTAGAGGAGCCCTTGATGGATTTTACAGGCAGATGATTCATTGTACGGGCATGGGTGTCTGATATACCTTGGTAATGTAAATCCATATTTTGTGGTTTATATGATCCATGTCCTTGAGCAAGGTTAAATTTCTCAGAATATTTATGTCTCTTTCCACAATAAAAATGAGGACTTTTAGTATCTACTTTCTGGAGTTATGAGAATCTTATAAAATAATAATGTTGCTCATTGTATAAAGCAAGTGATCATTAAATATTTACGTTTGACATGGTTATTGGTTCTGTGATTAAGAAAGATTTATCTAATGATAGCTAGCCCAGTAGACTGATGAGACACAAAAGATGGAGAGAACAGTAAGGAAAGTAGGAGGAAAGAAACAATAAGAAGATATAAATGTACAGGATTCAGCAACATGTTTTTACAGGGCATTAAAGAACATGAAGAGTCAAGGGTGACTCCAAGATTTTGATCTTCATTTACAGGGAAAAATAAGAAAGCAATGATAGATTTTTCTTATGAAAAAGATGAATTGGATTTCTGACACACTGAGTTTGTGGAGTGGCTAAGTCTTTTATTTAGTTGTGTTCCAAAGGCAGTTAGAAATGGAGGTCTGAGACTTGGGGGAGAGATTGAAGTTAGTGAAGTGAGCTTGGTGATCAACTGAAAGGAGTTAGTTGAAGAGCTGATTCCAAGGGTTACTGTATAGACACGGAAGAAGGTTGAGAACATCATACTGTGTGAGATCCAGGAGGAAGATGAGGAACCATTAGGGAAGAAAGAGAATGTAACAGGATAATCCTAATCGTATAATCTCATGAGAACCCGTCAGTGAAATAGGAGGTTTTGAGAAGAAGGAGAAGGCCACAGTGTTAGAAAATACAGAAATACCAGTGGGGTATGAGGATTTGAAGAAGTTTCCCTTAAATTTGGTATAAAAGAGGACATTGAAACCATGTAAAAAGTATTGGGAGTGGAAGTTAGATTGTAAGAGATTTTGAAGTGAATAGGAAAGTGAATACAAACTATTAAAAAGAAGATTAGTATCAAGAAAAAAAGCTTGAGTTTGAGAAGGTAGCAGAAAGGAGGGAAGTAGGATGTGCGTATGAGTGCGGACCTGGGATTCGTGTGTGTTTGTAGGCAGAGAGATTGGGATAGGAAGGAGGAGAGAGAGGAGAGAGGAGGAGGAGGGAGGAGAAGGGAGAGAAGCATATCCTTGCAGGGGATTTTGTTTGGAAGTAAGACCTTAAGTAAAACTCTGAGGTCTTGTGGCTGATCCCAAACACATTTCAAAATTTTAGCAGAAACATTTTTTGTTAGTCTCATGCTACTTAAACGGCCCAACTCTTATGACAGAGTAAGTGATTTCATGATTATAGTGAACAATTTGAGAAGTGACTGTAAAGAAAACAGCAATGTGTGTTGTCAAAAACAGCAATGAGATTAGGGCTCAGATAGGTGTGGGCTGAAACACTAGCTGTTTGCCCTTAAGAAAGGTTTTTAATCTATAAAAAAAAAAAAACTAGTGGACACTTCAATTTTCTCATCTATGAAAAAAATTAATTTAGTGAGCTCCTTTCATTTTCTGGAACAGACACATAACAGTTGCTAAATTTAGTGTGAGTTACTATTAATATAATTAAATATACCATTTATATTTTAATTAATATTATAATTTTACAATTGACACCTGTTACTGTATTTTTCCTGGCCATTAAGTTACTCCATTGTCCACTGAAGTAATCATTTAATAAATGCTTTCTGAATGTTCCCAAAGGTAATTTGGATCAATTGTCTTATTGTAATCAGGAATTAATATAGGTTTTTTTTTATCAACTCAACTCAGAATTTCCTAATATGTATACTATTATGCAATAAAATATAACGTTATTATTTCAAAGTAAAAAATCCCTCTCTTGTCCTTAGTGAGGTCACATACATGACCTTTTAATGCCATGTTCTGTCATCTGAATTTCACATATGTGTGGTGACAATGACCTTATCAGAGCCCATTTATTTCTCACACGAGCTCATTACACAGTAGTTCCCCACTGTCCCAGGTTGGGTGGGACAGGCCCCTGGAGACTTTACGGACAGTCAGTTAGTGTTCATGTGTAGTATTCACAAGTCTTTGTTCTTTCAACTTAAATTAGAAAAAAGCATTCAAAGCCTATTTTAAAAATCCACATCATAAAAATCCACATCATGGTAGTCATCAAATGGCCATCTCTTCCCTTTCCAATTGCACCTGCAAAAGGTAAATCCCCAAGCAAAATCCCTGGATAGCAAATTGGGTCATAATTTTCTAGAAGCATCTGAATTAAGCACAATCTAAAAATAGATTCCTATGACTGAAGGCATCTGACATCCTCCAGATAGGGCCATTGGAAATCTACAATGGACTGATAACAATAAATGTTATTTTCTTATAGTCCCAAGGAAACCACCGCCTCTCTCTCTCTTTGGCTCATCGAAGGTGATGACAGTGGTTGCTAACAAGCTCTTCTCCTAACACCAGGTTAACAGGAAGTGGACTGGAGGTTAATTAAACAGGATTTTCCTGAGACATAATGAAGATCTCCCTTTTCTCTCGCTTTCTTTTTTAAAAGAGCAGAATCCATACTTTAAATAAAATCTTAACTCAAAACTGTTATTTATAAAACTGATAAAATGGTGGTGCTGTGCTAAGGTTTGGTATCTTCTTTCCCTGTTTTCTGGAGTTTTTTTTTTCCAATCATCTACGTATATTCTCTCAGTCACTGAAGCAGTCTGAAACCGGCCTGAAATGCTGTAGACATTTTTCTTAGGTGTTCTCAAGAAAAACATTAGAATCATCTCTTTCAGGGATCTTTTAAAAATATCAGAATTATAGGTTTGTTTGAAATCATAAAATGAATACACATTTTGAGAAAAAAAAAATTTGAGAAGCTTTCTAAAATTCCAAGGTAGCACATCTCCGACTAGATTATAAACTCTTTGAGGGTAAGGACAGTGTTTGAAAGGCAATAAAACTATGAGAGTTTTTCTCTATGAAAAGATCACACAGCAGCATTCAGATAATCAGTGTATAAGAGGTAACGAGTAGGGGGGAAACCAAAACCAAACCAAACCTTTTGCCGTCAAGTCAATTCAGACTTGTAGCAACGCTATAGGAAAGACTAGAACTGCCCCTATAGGGCTTCCAAGGAGCACCCGGTGGATTTGGAGTGCTAGCCTTTTGGTTAGTAGCCATAGCTCTTAACCACTAAAACACCAGGTTTCTAGGGAAGAAGACGAGACAATTTTAAAGTCTGTTGCTCTCTGTGATAAATTATTAGAAAACTGGGCAGGAAGATGTGGGCAGAAAACTGAGCAACTAGAGGCCAGTAGGAATATCTCTGGTACATGATTGGGCAGGAACAAGGAAAAAGAGGGGATTATTATATCATTTCTCGAAAGGATACAGGATATCAAGTATACAGATAACATTTAATTTTCATAATATTGTCCAAGATAGACATAATATCCATTTTACAGATCGGGAAGTTAAAGCTCAGAGAGTTTAAGTGACTTGCCCATTGTTGGTAAGTGGCAGAGTTGGGATTTGAACTCAAGATTTTTGTCTCCTAAAGCCAGTTGCCAACAAGTCAATCCAACTCATGGCAACTCAATGTATGTCAGAGTAGAACTGTGCTCTACAGGGTTTTGAATGGCTGAGTTTTAGGAAGTAGATTGCCAGGCCTTTCCTTAGAAATACCTCTGGGTGGACTAGAACCACCAACCTTTTCATCAGCAGCAAAGCATGTTAACCATTTGCACCACCCAGGATTTTCACTACACTGTGTTTTTTTTTGTGTGTGTGTGTGTGTGTGCTAATTTAGGAGCCCTGGTGGTACAGTGGTTAAGGTTGCTAACCAAAAGATTGGCAGTTTGAATCTACCTGTCCCTCCGTAGAAACCCCATGGAGCAGTTCTACTTAGTTCTAGAGGGTTGCTATGAGTCAAAATTGACTCGACAGCAAAGGGTTTGGCTTTTGGGTTATTTCGGTGCTATTTTAAGGAGCCCTGGTGGTGTGGTGGTTAAGCACTGGGCTGTTAAATGAAAGGTCCGTGGTTCAAACCTACCCTAAGGCTCTGTGGAATAAAGATGTGACGGTCTGCTTCCATAAAGATTTACAATCTTGGGAACCCTATGGGGCAGTTCTATTCAATCATACAGGGTCACTTGGAGTTGGAATTGATTTGATGGCAGTGGATTTTGGTGCTAATTTGGGGAGTCTTTTACTTCTCAATGACATTTATTATTATTATTTATTGTGCTTTAGGTGAAAGTTTACAAAGCAAATGAGTTTCTCATTAAACAGTTAATACACAAATTGTTTTGTGACATTGGTTGCCAACTCCACGATTTGTCAACCCTTCTCCACCCCGAGTTCCCTATTTCCGTTCTTCCAGTTTTCCTGTCCCTTCCTGCCTTCTTGTCTTTGCTTTTGGGCTGGTGTGCACATTTAGTCTTGTATACACGATTGAACTATGAGGCATGTTCCTCATGTGTGTTATTGTTTACCCTATGGACCTGTCTAATCTTTGGTTGAAGGGTGAAGCTCTGGAGTGACTTCAGACTGAGTTAAAAAGTTGTTCAGGGGCTGTATTCTGTCAGACCAGCAAGTCTGGCCTTTTTTTTTTTTTTTGGTGAATTTGAATTTTGTTCTACATTTTTCTCCCACTCTGTCCAGGACCCTCTATTGTGATCCCTGTCAGAGCAGTAGATGACATTTATTAATGTTAGTTCAATCAGCTCCTACACCGGAATAGTAATAAATAACATGTCCACTCCCATGTCTTGGAGGTTTTGCTAAGTGCTCCTGACGCTCTTCTCTAGTAAGCATAGCTGTGTCTTCAGAAATATTCTCCATATGGAGGTCCAGGCAGTCCCTACCAGTCAATTAGGGCTGGGAATCTATTTGCTATCTCTGTTCTAATCTAATGTACAAATTCCTCTCATAGCTTCCCTAACAGATATACATCCAGCATTGTGATACGTCTTTCACTGTGAAGGAGCTTACTGCCTCAAAAGGCCATGCTTTCATTGTTGGATACCTCTAATGATTACACACTTATGGTGTGAAATTAGTCTCTCTTTATAAACTTATAGAACAAAAGTAAAAAATTTAAAAATCCACAAATTTTCTTAAACCTCAATAAAGAGATTTACTTTTTACTACCATGGCATATACACAAATACATATTAGTTATCTCATATGAGTATATATCAACCTTTAGGTACATACTTATGGATATTCAAAGAAATTGTCAGATATTTTTTTATAGGTGTTCATTTGCATTTGGCAGCTGGCCTTCAATAAAAAGTTCAGTGTTCATCTTTCAGATATGACTTTGACATTTATTCTTGGCAAGGTAAATAGCGTTCTAACGCATTCCTTCTTACAATATCACACACTCATATAAAAGTAGCAGCGACAAAGAAATGACCTGACCTTTCTATAAGATATTTTGAACTGGTATACTGTCTTATGATTCTAAACATGAATATCTGATTTAATCACAAAGTGTAATTAATTTTCTTAAAAAAAAAAAAAAAGGTAAAAAGAAAATCTAGACACCAAAACCCAAAACTTGAGCAGTGATGGACAAATCTGAATACTTTTGTGAGATATTAAAGGCAAATGACTCAAGGGAAAGTCCCAAGGTAAGTAACAACAACAAGCAGCTTCGTTCTGGATTAAGAGTTTCTTTTAGGTAAACGATACATAATTTAGTGAGATAAAAGACAAAAAGAGAGCTCAGATATGTTTGTTGTTGCTTTCTCTCCCCTTTGTATAAACATCAGATCTGCTCTTCAAATGTCTTTAAGAGAGAATATGGGTGGAAAACCTTCATTCTTCCCTATTTCATTTTGTTTTCGTAATCTCTTTATGTCAAGTGTAAAATAGTTTCCAGGATTCAAAGCCCTGGTTAGGTCTATCCCTCCTTCAAATATTCCTCAGGGATTTCTGTGTCTACATGACAGTAGACGAGCCAGCTGATTTGACCTTTTTAGTAGAAAAATCGAATGAATTTATTGGCATGTAGATGTAAATAATTTTGGGTAATGTAGACAGTATTTTTTTCCAAACCACTGGGAGATAAAATGATCAAGAATAATAACAACAATAATCATCATTTATTAAATACCTATTAGATGCCAGATGCTTGAATGCTGATCTCTAATACTGGGTGACTTTTATAATCTTCATTTTACAGAGGAGGAAACTGAGACTAAGAGAGTTTAAGCCACTTGCCTAATGCCTCTCTATCAGACAGTGGAACTTGGATTTGAATCAGGTTTGCCTGGTGTTGGCACTGACCCATTTTAATTCGTACCCAGATTATTTACTGAGCATGTGGACCTGGAAGAGGAAAGGCACATCAGATCCTCAAAAGCCATTTTATATGGAAATCACACATTAAACAAAAAAAACCAAGCTCTTTGCCTTGGAGTCAATCCCAAGCCAGAGCAAACCCGTGCATTACAGAGTAGAACTACTCTATAGGCAGTCTCTGGGTTACAAATGAGATCCATTCCCAAGTGTGTTTTTAAGTGGAATTTGTGGGTAAATCAGAACAGTGCATATGGTTCTTGTTTAACCTTATGTTGGTGTAAGAAGGAGCCCTGGCGGCGCAGCTGTTAAGAATTCGGCTGTTAACCAAAAGGTCAGTAGTTTGAATCCACCAGCCACTCCTTGGAAACCCTATGGAGTCAGAAATGACTTGACTGCAACAGATTTTTTTTTTTTTTTTTACTGCAAGAAAAAGCTCAAAGATTTTTCCATGATTTAAAAGTTGTGCTTGCAGCAAGTGAAGGCGATTGTGATGAAGAATTTGTTGCCATTAGAGGTTGGTTCAATTGTTTCAAAGTGAGGGCAAAATTTACATGTTTTTTTTTTTTTTTACATAATATTAAAGGGCAAGTAAGAGTTGTCCCTAAGTCGGTAGTTCGTAACCCAGGGACTTACTGTATAGGGTTTTCTTGGATGTAATCTTCATGGAAGCCTTCCTTCTATGGTGCCACTGGGTGGGTTCAAAGAGTCAGACTTTAGGTTGGATGAGTACAAACCATTTGCTTCACCCAGGAACCTACACATCTGATTGCACATGCTATACTCATTAGGAAAAAATGGTTAAAAGAAAGAAAATGCTCTAAAATGGAGGAAATCTGTACAAAACTATGAAAGTCCTGAGATTTCATTCTTTTCTGGAAGTATTAGATCTAAGACAGAGAGAGAGCTATTGGCAGCCTTCAATTTCCAGACTCCTCAGGATAGTTGTTCTTTATTCATTTTACAACTAGCTGTCTGTGGTTTTATCACAACTTTAATTGGCTGGAACCTATAATTACGGTTGGGTGAATCCATTTGTGTGAAATAACAAGCATAAACTTTTCCGTTTTCAAAAGTGGACATTTGTGCAAATTCAGATTGTCTTTTTTTTTTTTTGCCATGTGTGTATCCCTTACTCTAGTCTCCCATTTCTATGTAATTTGTGTCTTTCAGATTTTATATTATTAGCTGTAGAATGTGACAGGTAGAAAGTCATTTCATCACTCTTTGAATCAGTTTTAGGCACATCACTTTCTTGGTTCAAAAAAAATCTATAAGATAACTTGTAATTTATGCTTCTGCTGTAAATGTCTTCTGATGGCTTTCCTTCAGTTGCTTGATTCGTTGTAAATGTTAAAGCAGAAATCAAACTTCTCACTGAGTGTTCTACATTTTACTCTAAAAATATAGATAAAAAATAAAAATGTCCATCCAACTCTAGGAAGATGACATCAATGGCAGCATAATTTTAGGATCTTCCTGAATCCCCATATAAATGGAGTAACTAGAGTAACTAGAAAACAAAATTAAAACAAAACAAAAAATGCTCAATATCGACAATACTACAATAGTAAGGCCCAAAGCCCCAAAGTACAAGTAGGTGGGGAGAAACCATCAAGAGCCACAAAATCTGTGTGAAATTTATGTGGTGGGAAGCAAAGACCAACACTGAGACTTGCTCATTGATTTCTCCTTTGAGAAAGGACACTGCCCTGCTGGAAGAATGTAGTTAGCTGATGGCTTTTAGCTGTTACTTTCTTCAGATCTGCTTCACTTTTGAGTGGAAGTCATTCCTTTCTTGGGGTGGCCCCAGCCAATGACTAAGCAAGACTGTGGTCAAGATCCTAGCCATATCTGACCAAAACGGGGCATCTTTAATAAGCAATGCAGATCTGCATTGCACTTTGAAGGCTCCTGTTGCTCAGTCCTTCTTCCTCTCCTTTCCTATCAGAGTGTTGCAATTTTGCATTCCTCACACTGTTTCCATTTCTGCTTCTGGGAGGACTCCACTGATACAGAAGGTCAGAATTGTTCTGAGAAAGCAGACAGTAAGACAGAGTTTTGGGACTGATCACTAACCATATGGTTGGCAATGAGGACTTTATTCTGGGTGGTATATGGGATATAGACAGTCCCAGGTGCGAGATGCTGGATCAACTGCTAAAACTTACTGGTAGTGATTGGGAGAATTTTCTGGTACAGTAGACTCTGAGGTGCAATGATTCTGGCTTTGAAAATGTATGGGGGACAGTGTATACAAAGACAACGGAATTGGCCGGTTGTCATTAAGATGAATTGATGCTTTACAAAGGATTAATGAGATGAACAGTTAGCAGTTGCAAACTAAGTATGAAGTCTAGAAGACTACTTTGGTAGCTTATGAAGTTACGTACAATAGGAAAACAGAAAACAACTGGAGACCAAACTCCCTTCCTTTGGAGAAGACACTCTCTCCCTCAAAGCTACAAAAGTCTCTCTCAGGGTTTGCTCTTACCCCCTCTTATGGGTGCTAGATCAATGACTAGGGTTAAGTTGCAGCATAACCCAGCCAGGTGCATGTTGGGTCTGATAAGGGAAGAAAGGAACTAGACCCTAAGGAGATGAAAGAATTAACCAGCATTACTAGGAGAAGCTGGCGGAGTACCGATGGGGTTGAGTTTTGAGGGTAGTAGACTAAGGAGTCCCTGGGTGGAGCAATTGGTTAAAATGCTTGCTACTAACTGAAAGGTTGGAGGTTTGAGTCTATCCAGAGATGCCTTGGATAAATGGCTTGGAAACCTATGTCCAAAAAGCAACCTACTGAAAACCCTATGAGCATAGTTCTATTCTGACACACATGAGTCAGAGTCCACTCAACAGCAACTAGTTGGGTGGTTGATAGATAAAAAGGACTGGAACAGAAGGCTGCATAAGGGAGATTTTATCCACTTGAGGAAACTCTGTTGGAATGTGAGATGCCACACCATGAAAAGTGCCCCAGAAGATGATGCAAACTTACTTCTTTGGTGGCTCTAGAAACTTGGAGAAAGGGATCATACATGCTAAGAGAAATTGAAATGCCTAAATTGCAATGGTGGAGGGAAGACCAGGGGATTTAAAGTGTCACAGAAGTGAATATGCTGGAGTGGCTATATTATAAGGCCAGAAGATCCACTGGAAGAGTACGTTCTACAGAAAGAGCCAGAGAACACACCATTCACCAAGGCCATCAAGAATTCTGGTGAGAAGTGCACTAGCATTATTAAGAAATTTAGTAATGGCTCTCATCTGGAAGCAAGGCTAATGGTAAAAGAGACTGTTACAGAACTTAGCTTGTTAATAAGAATGGGAATGATACACCTGCCCACTGCGAAGTAATAGAGGCCAAATGGCACTTAACCCCCAGCTGCCATGAAGGACAACCAAGTGGGCTTGATCCACAGAGAACTGTAAAGAAGGTTAATAGACATGGCATCCTTAGGGGCAAAATAGATGGACATCCAACAAGGTTATTGCTAAATGCATATAATGACAAGAATGGAAATGGACAGTGTTTTAATTTCCTAACCCACCCACTGCCATTGAGTGGATTCCGACTCATCCTAGGGCTACTAAAATCTGATGTCAGATGGATCTTGGCTGAAATATAAAATCTGATGTCAGATGGATCTTGGCTGAAAGCAAAGAATACTAGAAAGATGTTTACCTGTGTTTTATTGACTATGCAAAGGCATTCAATGTGTCAATCATAACAAATTATGGATAGCATTGTGAAGAATGGGAATTCCAGAGCACTCAATTGTGCTCATGTGGAAACTGTACATAGACCAAGAGGCAGTCATTCGAATAGAACAAGACGATACTGAGGTGGTTTAAAATCAGGAAAAGTGGGTGCCAGGGTAGTATCCTTTCACCATACTTATTCAATCTGTACGCTAAGCAAATAATCTGAGAAGCTGAACTATATGAAGAATGCGGCATCAGAACTGGAGGAAGACTCATTTACAACCTGCGATATACAGGTCACAAAAATTTGCTTGCTGGATGTAAAGAGGACTTGAAGTACTTGCTGATAAAGATCAAAGACTACAGCCTTCGTTGTGGATTACATCTCAAAATAAAGAAAACAAAAATCCTCACAACTGGACCAATAAGCAACATCATGATCCATAACCAAAAAATCAAACCCATTGCTGAATCCAACTCATAGCAACCCTGTAAGACAGAGGATAACTGCTCCATAGGGTTTCCAAGGAGCGCTTGGTGGATTTGAACTGCCGACCTTTTGGTTAGCAGCTGTAGCTTTCCATAGCTCTTAACCATTGCACCACCAGGGCTCCAGTAACATCATTATAAATGGAGAAATTACCAAAGTTGTCAAGGATTTCATTTTACTTGGATCCACAATCAATGCCCACGGAAGCAGCAGTCAAGAAAGCAAACAATGTATTACTTTGAAAAAATCTTCAGTAAAAGACTCTTTAAAGTGTTAAAAAGCAAAGATATAACCTTGAGGATTAATGTATGCCTAACCTAAGCCGTGGTATTTTCAACTGCCTCATATGCATGCAGGGCCCTGGTGGCACAGTAATTAAGTATTTGGCTGCTAACCAAAAGGTTGGCAGTTCAAATCCACCAGCTGCTCCTTGGAAAAGCTATGGGGCAGTGCTACCCTGTCGCTATGAGGTGGGACCACCTCGATAGCACCTAACAACAATATATCTTTAATGTCGTTATGATTTTATAGCTTAGGCCTACGTAGTGGAAAATAAATTTGGAGATGGGTAGAAATAAATTTATGTGAGACTCAGCATTAGATGCTGAGAAAGAACAAGTTTTCCTGAGATAAAGACTTCGTTTGATTTCAGCCTCTCTTCTTCTCAGGCCTTTTCAGTTCTCTAAAATCTAGAATCTTTAAAGTGCTACATTCTGACTGGATTGGTACCTTTTCTGTTTACATCCAGCTCTTAGATTAGATTGTTGACCACCTTCTAGACAGAAATTTGCAAGGCAGGAAATTGACAAAGTACACAAAATTATGGGAGGAAAAGTTGGCCTACCAACTCTTCCAGGATCTTCCTCTGGCCTTAATTAACCAATTGGTCCAGGGACTTTTCTTTACAGTGGTCCACAGCTACTCCATGGATTTTTTTGAATGAAGTACTTTGTTGAGTAGGTCTGTTGTACCAGGGAGCTGGCCTCCATGGTGGGCTGTTTCACTGTCTACAGGTCTGTTTTGGTGACACAGAGTAGATGTGAAGCACTTACTGATATAGCAGTACCTTTATTTTATTTTTTCCCAAGCAACGATCAGTTAAAAGGCAAAAACAAACCAATCAGTATACTAAACCTTACCCATCAGCTTCTACTGTGGGTGATGACACAAATCTTAAACTGCTAAAACCTTATCGTTCTCCCTTTAAATCTAGGAGCCATGAATAATCCTTTTTTAAAGATGTAATGCGTGAATAAAGTGCTGTGCACTTTGAGGGTGTTATTCAAAATACAAAAGGTGTTATTCATAATACCTCTTTTACTGTAGAAAATGCATGCTTGCTAAGTTGGGCTTCAGCTGTTGTTAAAAGAAAATCTGCAGATAGAGCAAAAGGGCAAAAGGGTGACATCTGGCATAACAGACTTTCTAAGATGGTTTTGGCATAAAGCCTGCATTAAACAGCAGAAGCAGAAAAAAATCTATTGAAATCAAAAAGAAAAAATGGAGCAATGCAACATTGACTTCTAATCTTTAGTAAACTTGTTTAAAACCAGTACAATTGTTTTGTTGTTTTCATGACCTGAAATGGGCCATCACCTCTATTATTGGCTATGAAAGGCAGGAGAATATGACTGTGTGATATTTTCTCTAGTGGAGGAGGCTGAATCCTTTTATAAATTTCCAGCCTCTGTACACTTGACTTCACCTTTTCACCTGAGTGAGTAATGCACAGAAATGTCCATGTTATTACAGGATCTCCTCCACTTGACTTGTTTGGATACCTGCTAAATGCAATGCATCGAGTGGTACTTGAAGTAATAAAGAGTATATTTCGTCTCCAAAACAACGGTGGCGTAGAAATTATGATCCTTGTAGCTTGAGAAGAAAATAATATCCTGCTTGACACAAAACAAGGGAAAAATTAGGATAAAGCTTTCTGAATCATGTAATTACTCAGGACACTGAAAGATAAGAATCACTGCAGAGAATTACCTTTGCAGGAAGCAGGTTTAAGACCAGCAATTTCATGAGATCTTATTTTTCTTAAACTATATGATTTTGTCTGCGTCATCTCAGCTTGACGCTGAGTGGGCAAGTGAGAGTGAGGCAGGAGCATAGCTTTGATTCTGAATGATAAATAGCCCTTTGTTGGACGGCTTCTAGGCAATGAATCTGCTGGATTCTGAGTGACTAATCTTTTTGGTTAGTTCTGATCCAAGCAGGCCTGATCAGATTCTGCCTGTTGTTGAGATATGCATGCCCATCTATGAGGTGACCAAGCCATGGCAACACTTCTGTTAAAATATCAGCCTTTGCGTTGGGCCTTGGACCCCATTCAGTTACACTGGAGCTTGAACTTTAATGATGTAAAAGACTTGTGCCTTCACCCCGTTTCTCACATGGAGATGAGAGTAAGAATATTATCCATGGTGTGACCTTGATCTGCACATGACTAGATCTCAGTGGGAGTTTGGCATGTGAATTGAGGACACAATATGGCCTTTGAGAGTTGTTTATAAATAAAACCTTTGTTGCCTTACATGATTTATAAAGCCATGACTGTAGAGATTAAGCAGTATATATGTTGGTTGAGAGAGTGAAATGCATTGACAAATAACAGGATGCTACTTTTATATACTAGCTATTCAAAACACTTTTGAGGATACAGTTCTTTGTCCTAGACATTGAATTACATGATTTGCTATTCCTAACTTTGTGTTAATTCTAATGGGATGAAAAATTTAGGTCTCTTATTTGGTTATTTTAAGTGAAAAAGAATTACAAATAAAAGGAGACTGGGGATAGGAGGGGCCAAGATGGCTGACTAGGTAGACGCTACCTCGGATCCCTCTTGCAACAAAGACTCGGAAAAACAAGTGAATCGATCACATACATGTCAATCTACGAACCCTGAACAACAAACACAGATTTAAAGAGATGACCTGAGTGACAGAGATGGAGAACGAACAACTACGGGGAAGCAGAGACTGTTTTTGGAACCTGGAGCCAGTGTCCCAGTCAGGTAACCTTGGCGCCGGGCTTAGGACTGGGAGCAGGGGAGCTGAACACAACATCCTGTGACGGCGCAAACATGGGGTGCAGCCCTAGCCCCCTGAACTGAACTCGGGAGGGGGCCCAGCTGGTCAGTGCGGGTGGCGTGGCTAGGCAGCTGGTGGGAGGAGAAGTCTCCAGGAGGCAGCGACTGTTTTTGGAGCCAGGAGTGCAGCGTCCCAGCCGGGGAACCTTGACACTGGGCTTTGGACTGGCAGCAGAGGAACTAACCGTGGCTTCTGTGGGCCTGATCCTCGGGGGCAATCTCGACCCAGCCAGTACACATAGGGGACATGCCCCTCGGGAATCTCAGATAAAATAGTCATCCAAGCAAGATAAGTAACTTTGTCTATATTCCGGGGTACTACTCTCTCCTGTTTTTCTGAACCCTCCCCTCCCCTTCCCAGGCGGCTTCATTAACATTGCAGTTTCCTGAGCCAGAGGGAGAACGGCTCCGTGGCTTTTCTTCTCCCTTTTTGTTTTTTTGGTCTTTTCCTACCCCATTCTTCTGGCCTGAGAGAAGCAACCACAAAAAACCCAGGGACCAAAAATCCTTCCCTAATTGGACTAAAAACACAGAACCAGCTCCAGCCAAGCATATGTGATCCATATCTCGGGCTTTCATCCCTACAGGGAACAAGGTGGCTATTATAATGCAAAGGCATCTCTGATAGGGATCTGACTGCATTTTTTTAGCGGATTTACTGGAAAAACAAGTTTCCTAGGTCTGATATCTCTGCATATTCAACAGAGCCCTTACTGACCCACAACAGGGAACTGAGGGCTGAAGCTCCCCCCAGACCACCTAGCCTCCTGCCTTAGGGGTCAAAGGAGGGTGCACCTACCATTCTGTAGAGGTACTTGCATTGGGGGCCTAAGGTACAGCTGCAGAGCACTCCCACCAAGGTGCTTTAGGAATAGAGACACACCTACCTCACTGACACTCGGGGGAAGCCTGTCAGCATCCTGCCCCCCCTGGAGTAAGAACCCCAGCTGCTACTAGAATCTGGTGCACACAACTATCACCACTACTTCTCAAGGTGGATAGGTGTTAGGGTGCATCACACACTTGATGAACCAAAATAAGATACTGCTCAAGAATAGTGAATGGATTCAGGCATATATATCTGGTAAAAGCCGAAACCAGCTGGTAATAGGTCATAAGTAAGTCAAGGGCTACAACAATCAAGACAGCTACAACAAACAATCTAGTAGCCCATCCACGTATATTGAAAGAAAACAAAACAAGATAAGACTCAGTGAGCAAATATAGAATAAATCACTACAATATCTTAGTGATGGCTCGGAGACAGCAGTCGATATCAAACCACATAAAGAAGCAGACCATGACAGCCTCTACAACCCCCCAAACAAAAGAATCAAAGTCTTTCCCAAATGAAGATAAAATCCTGGAATTATCAGATACAGAATATAAAAAACTAATTTACAGAATGCTTCAAGACATCAGGGATGACCTCAGAAATGAAATAAGGCAAACTGCAGAAAAAGCCAAGGAACACACTGATAAAACAGTTGAAGAACTCAAAAAGATTATTCAAGAACATAGTGGAAAAATTAATAAGTTACAAGAATCCATAGAGAGACAGCATGCAGAAATCCAAAGATTAACAACACAATTACAGAATTCGACAACGCAACAGGAAGTCAGAGGAGCAGACTCGAGCAATTAGAGTGCAGAGTGTGAAATCTGGAGGACCAGGGAATTAACACCAACATAACTGAAAAAAAATCAGATAAAAGAATTAAAAAAAATGAAGAAACCCTAAGAATCATGTGGGACTCTATCAAGAAGGATAACTTGCATGTGATTGGAGTCACAGAACAGGGAGAGACAACCGAATACACAGAGAGAATAGTTGAAGATCTGCTGACAGAAAACTTCCCTGACATCATGAAAGACGAAAGGATATCTATCCAAGATGCTCATCAAACCCCATTTAAGACTGATCCCAAAAGAAAAACACCAAGACATATTATCACCAAACTTGCCAAAACCAAAGATAAAGAGAAAAACTTAAAAGCAGCTAGAGATAAAAGAAAGGTCTCCTACAAGGGAGAATCAATAAGTTTAGACTACTCAGCAGAAACTATGCAGGCAAGAAGGCAATGGGATGACATAGACAGAGCACTGAAGGAGAAAAACTGCCAGCCAAGGATCATATATCCAGCAAAACTCTCTCTGAAATATGAAGGCAAAATTAAGATATTTACAGATAAACACAAGCTTAGAGAATTCGCAAAAACCAAACCAAAACTACAAGAAATACTAAAGGAAATTGTTTGGTGAGAAAACCAATAATATCAGATACCAGCACAACACAAGGTCACAGAACAGAACGTTCTGATATCAACTCAAATAGGGAAATCACAAAAACAAATTAAGATTAATTTAAAAAAATGCTCAAAACAGGGAATCATTGAAGTCGATATGTAAAAGATCACAATAATCAAAAAGAGGGACTAAATACAGGTGGCATAGAACTGCCATATGGAGAGTGATACAAGGCGATATAGCACAATACTACTTAGGTTTTTACTTAGAAAAATAGGCGTAAATATTAAGGTAACCACAAAGAGGTATAACAACCCCATAACTCAAAATAAAAACCAAGAAAAATGTAACAACTCAGCAAACATAAAGTTAAATACTATGAAAATGAGGATCTCACAATTTACAAAGAAAAACGTCTCAGCACAAAAAAGTAAGTGGAAAAATGAAATTGTCAACAACACACATAAAAAGGCATCAAAATGGCAACACTGAACACTTATCTATAATTACGATGAATGTAAATGGACTAAATGCACCAATAAAGAGACAGAGTCTCAGAGTGGATAAAGAAACACGATCCGTCTATATGCTGCCTACAAGAGACACAACTTAGACTTAGAGACGCAAACAAACTAAAACTCAAAAGATCGAAAAAAATATATCGAGCAAACAATAAGCAAAAAAGAAGAGGAGTAGCAATATTAATTTCTGACAAAATAGGCTTTAGACTTAAATCCACCACAAAGGATAAAGAAGGACACTATATAATGATAAAAGGGACAATTGATCAGGAAGACATAACCATATTAAATATTTATGCACCCAATGACGGCTGCAAGATACATAAATCAAATTTTAACAGAACTGAAAAGTGAGATAGACACCTCCACAATTATAGTAGGAGACTTCAACACACCACTTTCGGAGAAGGACAAGACATCCAGTAAGAAGTTCAATAGAGACACGGAAGACCTAATTACAAACATCAACCAACTTGACCTCATTGACTTATACAGAACTCTCCACCAAACTGCTACAAAGCATACTTTTTTTCTAGCGCACATGGAACATTCTCTAGAATAGACCACATATTAGGTCATAAAACAAACCTTCGCAGAATCCAAAACATCGAAATATTACAAAGCATCTTCTCAGATCACAAGGCCATAAAAGTGGAAATCAGTAACAAAAAAATTAAGGAAAAGAAATCAAATACTTGGAAACTGAACAATACCCTCCTGAAAAAAGACTGGGTTATAGAAGACATTAAGGAGGAAATAAGGAAATTCATAGAATGCAACGAGAATGAAAATACTTCCTATCAAAACCTCTGGGACACAGCAAAAGCAGTGCTCAGAGGTCAATTTATATCGATAAATGCACACATACAAAAAGAAGAAAGAGCCAAAATCAGAGAACTGTCCCTACAACTTGAACAAATAGAAAGTGAGCAACAAAAGAATCCATCAGGCACCAGAAGAAAACAAATAATAAAAATTAGAGCTGAACTAAATGAATTAGAGAACAGAAAAACAATTGAAAGAATTAACAAAGCCAAAAGCTGGTTCTTTGAAAAAATTAACAAAATTGATAAACCATTGGCTAGACTGACTAAAGAAATACAGGAAAGGAAACAAATAACCTGAGTAAGACACGAGATGGGCAAAATCACAACACACCCAACTGAAATTAAGAGAATCATATCAGATTATTACGAAAAATTGTACTCTAACAAATTTGCAAACCTAGAAGAAATGGATGAATTCCTGGAAAAACACTACCTACCTAAACTAACACAATCAGAATTAGAACAACTAAATAGACCCATAACAAAAGAAGAGATTGAAACGGTAATCAAAAAACTCCCAACAAAAAAAAGCCCTGGCCCGGATGGCTTTACTGCAGAGTTCAACCAAACTTTCAGAGAAGAGTTAACACCACTACTACTAAAGGCATTTCAAAGCATAGAAAATGATGGAATACTACCTAACTCGTTCTATGAAGCCACCATATCCCCGATACCAAAACCAGGTAAAGACATCACAAAAAAAGAAAATTACAGACCTATATCCCTCATGAACATAGATGCAAAAATCCTCAACAAAATTCTAGCCAATAGAATTCAACAACATATCAAAAAATTAGTCCATCATGACCAAGTGGAATTTATTTTTTTATGCAAGGCTGGTTTAATATTAGAAAAACCATTAATGTAATCCACCACATAAATAAAACAAAAGACAAAAACCACATGATCTTATCAATTGATGCAGAAAAGGCATTTGACAAAGTCCAACACCCATTTATGACAAAATCTCTTACCAAAATAAGAATTGAAGGAAAATTCCTCAAGGGCATCTATGCAAAGCCAACAGCCAATATCACTCTAAATGGAGAGAACCTGAAAGCATTTCCCTTGAGAACGGGAACCAGATAAGGATGCCCTTTATCACAACTCTTATTCAACATTGTGCTGGAAATCCTAGCCAGGGCAATTAGGCTAGACAAAGAAATAAAAGGTATCCGGATTGGCAAGGAAGAAGTAAAGTTATCACTATTTGCAGATGACATGATTATATACACAGAAAACCCTAAGGAATCCTCCAGAAAACTACTGAAACTAATAGAAGAGTTTGGAAGAGTCTCAGGATATAAAATAAACATACAAAAATCACTTGGATTCCTCTACATCAACAAAAAGAACACCGAAGAGGAAATCACCAAATCAATACCATTCACAGTAGCCCCCAAGAAGATAAAATACTTAGGAATAAACTTTACCAAAGATGTAAAAGACCTATACAAAGAAAACTACAAAGCACTACTACAAGAAATTAAAAAGGACCTACTGAAGTGTAAAAACATACCTTGCTCATGGATAGGAAGACTTAACATAGTAAAAATGTCTATTCTACCAAAAGCCATTTATACATACAATGCACTTCCGATCCAAATTCCAATGACATTTTTTAATGTGATGGAGAAACAAATCACCAACTTCATATAGAAGGGAAAGAAGCCTGGGATAAGCAAAGCATTACTGAAAAAGAAGAAGAAAGTGGGAGGCCTCACTCTACCTGATTTCAGAATCTATTATACAGCCACAGTAGTCAAAACAGCCTGGTACTGGTACAACAATAGACACATAGACCAATGGAACAGAATTGAGAACCCAGATATAAATCCATCCACATATGAGCAGCTGATATTTGACAAAGACCCAGTGTCAGTTAATTGGGGAAAAGATAGTCTTTTTAACAAATGGTGCTGGCATAACTGGATATCCATTTGCAAAAAAACAAAACAGGACCCATACCTCACACCATGCACAAAAACTAACTCCAAGTGGATCAAAGACCTAAACATAAAGACTAAAACGATAAAGATCATGGAAGAAAAAATAGGGACAACCTTAGGAGCCCTAATACAGGGCATAAACAGAATACAAAACATTACCGAAAATGACAAACAGAAACCAGGTAACTGGGAGCTCCTAAAAATCAAACACCAAAGACTTTACCAAAAGAGTAAAAAGACCACCCACAGACTGGGAAAGAATTTTCAGCTATGACATCTCCGACCAGGACCTGATCTCTAAAATCTATATGATTCTGTCAAAACTCAACCACAAAAAGACAAACAACCCAATCAAGAAGTGGGCAAAGGTTATGAACATGCACTTCACTAAAGAAGATATTCAGGCAGCTAAGTTAAAAAAAAAAAAAAAAATTTTACATGAGAAAGAGAAAATGCTCTCGATCATTAGCCATTAGAGAAATGCAAATTAAAACTACAATGCGATTCCATCTCACTCCAGCGAAGCTGACATTAATCCAAAAAACACAAACTAATAAATGTTGGAGAGGCTGCGGAGAGATTGGAACTCTTATACACTGCTGATGGGAATGTAAAATGATACAACCACTTTGGAAATCTATCTGGCATTATCTTAAACAGTTAGAAATAGAACTGCCATACAACCCAGAAATCCCACTCCTCGGAATATACCCTAGAGAAACAAGAGCCTTCACACAAACAGATACATGCACACTCATGTTTATTGCAGCTCTGTTTACAATAGCAAAAAGCTGGAAGCAACCAAGGTGTCCATCAATGGATGAATGGATAAATAAATTGTGGTATATTCACACAATGGAATACTACGCATCGATAAAGAACAGTGATGAATCTGTGAAATATTTCATAACATGGAGGAACCTGGAAGGCATTATGCTGAGCGAAATGAGTCAGAGGCAAAAGGACAAATATTGTATGAGACCACTATTATAAGATCTTGAGAAATAGTATAAACTGAGAAGAACACATACTTTTGTGGTTACGAGGGGGGGAGGGAGGGAGGCTGGGAGAGGGTTTTTTACTGCTTAGTTAGTAGATAAGAATTGCTTTAGGTGAAGGGAAGGACAATACTCAATACACGGAAGGTCAGCTCAACTGGACTGGACCAAAAGCCAAGAAGTTTCCGGGATAAACTGAATGCTTCAAAGGTCAGCCGAGCAAGGGCGGGGGTTTGGGGACTATGGCTTAAGGGGACTTCTAAGTCAATTGGCAAAATAATTCTATTATGAAAACATTCTGCATCCCACTTTGAAATGTGGCGTCTGGGGTCTTAAATGCTATCAAGCGGCCATCTAAGATGCATCAATCGGTCTCAACCCACCTGGATCAAAGGAGAATGAAGAACACCAAGGTCACACGACAACTAAGAGCCCAAGAGACAGAAAGGGCCACATGAACCAGAGACCTACATCATCCTGAGACCAGAAGAACTAGATGGTGCCTGGCCACAACCGATGACTGCCCTGACAGGGAGCACAACAGAGAATCCCTGAGGGAGCAGGAGATCAGTGGGATGCAGACCCCAAATTCTCACAAAAAGACCATACTTAATGGTCTGACTGAGACTGGAGGAATCCCGGCAGTCATGGTCCCCAAACCTTCTGTTGGCCCAGGACAGGAACCATTCCTGAAGACAACTCAGCAGACATGGAAGGGACTGGACAGTGGGTAGGAGAGAGGTGCTGATGAAGAGTGAGCTATTTGTATCAGGTGGACACTTGAGACTGTGTTGGCATCTCCTGTCTGGAGGGGGGATGGGTGGATAGAGAGAGTTGGAAGCTGGCAAAATTGTCACGAAAGGAGAGACTGGAAGGGCTGACTCATTAGGGGGAGAGCAAGTGCGAGTAAGGAGTAAGTTGTATATAAACTTATATGTGCCAGTTTGACTTGATTTGTAACGTTCACTTGAAGCTCAATAAAAGTTAAAAAAAAAAAAAAAGGAGACTGGGGAGAAAGTGTTAAATAAAATGAGAATGAGATTCTGAGAGCTTCACTTATTGGGGATATATCCTGAGTAATAATGAGGAAAGCAATTTTCCTGAGTGTCAGGTTGACCTAAAGGTAAAGGACCGTGGATTTAATTTTTTTTTTCCCCTCTCTCTTTGATGTTATTCTTTTTATGAATTGTCTCATGTCCCAGGACCTTCTCCCTTCTTTGTTTAACTGGGTTCTGGGCCAAAAACACTAGATCCAAAATGTAAAAGAATCAGGGTTAATGTGAATGGGTGTGTAAATCTGAGAATTAAGGAGGAAGTTAAAAGAATAACTAAGGACATAGGCTCTGAAATCAGACTGCATTTCTAATCCTAATTCTGCCACTTACTATCTCTGTGAGTTCTTGTGCTCAAGTACTCTTCCCTGTAGCCTGGGGATAATATGTACAGATGTAGTGGATTGGTACTCAAAAATCACTCTACTCTCCTTCCAGCCTGCCTTCCTCATCTGCGGTGTAGAAAGCTAAAAACTGTATATATATTAAAAAAAAAAAAAAAGCTGTATGTCTGAGGTTATTTGCTTCTACCCGTGAAAGATTCACTCCACAAGAATTGTTCTTCTACCGTTAACTACTAGAAAGGTGGACAAACTTTATAAAAAGAACTTCTTTCATAAATTTGACAACAGGCTCTGAAAGACTATGATGGTGTGGTAAGTGAAACAAGTGAGGTGGGCCATAAAATTTCCCCTGCTTACTGCCTGAGAAGAGTTTCCAGGCCACAGCATAGAAATGGGAAACCAAAGGAGTCTGAGGGTCTTGCTGAAAAGAAGAGATAAAATTAGGATGCAGTGAAGCCAGCTTGGATAAAATTTTCAAGGCAGGGTACTAGAAAGGGGGAAACTGTAAAAAAAAAAAAAAAAAAAGAGAGAGAGAGAGAGAGAACTCCAGATATTTGCAGATGGGCCCTCTTAAGCTTTTGACCGAGAATTGATTTTGTATGTTCATTAAGTAACATTTCTTGTGGCTGGGAGAAAAATAAAATAACTGGAAGTCAGTAGTACGTACAATTCTAGGAGTACATAAGGCCAGAAATACTTCACATTCCTACCAATGAGAGTAGCTAAACTTCATAACACATGAACCATTGGATGGAGTCCTTAGAAAGGTCATGATTTAGTAATGAAGATTAATTAGTCCAGAGGAAAGGCTGTTCTGAACATGCCAGGAAAAAAAATAAAGAAAATGACAAAAGGATTAAATAGAACTGAAAGTCACTTTACTGCAGGCCTAGAACAAAGCTGGACATTCTTTAAAAAGAATATAAAAAACCCAGCATTCAAAATCTTTAAATTCATAATGCCTGACATTTAATAAAAAAAAAAATTCTCTGGTGGACAAAGAAGCAGGAAAATATTAGCCATAACCAAGAGAAAAATCAATCAATAAAGATAGAACCAGAAGTAGTAGAGATGATGGCATTGACAGTGAAGGACCCTAAAATAGCTATTATAAATCTTATAAATATATTCAAGGATATAAAAGAAAAGATGAACATTATGAAGGGAGAAATGGAAACTATGAAAAAGATGCAAGTAGAACTTAAAGCAATGAAAATACTATATCTGAAATAAAAAAACACACAAGAGGAGTTAACAAATTCAACAAAGTAGAAGAAAAGATCAGAGAACTTGTAGACATAGCAATAGAGATGACTGAAAAGCATACTGAGAAAAAAAGACCAAAGTAAAAAAAAACAAAGAGAAGTCAAACATCATCAACACTATTTGTTCTTTGGAAGAAGTAAAAAAAGCACATATTGGAGAAAAATGTTTCTCAATCATTTATATAACAAAGGATTTTCATCCAGAATGTATAACCAATTTTTGTAAACCAATAAGACAAACATGATTTAAAAAATTAACAAAAATATTTTAACAATTTACCCAAAAAGATACGTGAATTACACGAAAAATGCCATGAAAAATGTTTATCACTATTAGTCATTAGGAAAATGCAAATTAAACCACAACATGATAAAACTACACACCAGCTAGAATAGATGGGAAAAGAATTACAATACCATGAGTTGGTAAGGATGCAGCACACCTGCAACTCTCATACATAGCTGGTGAGAATGCAAAATGGTTGGACCACATTGAAAAATGGTTTGACAATATTCTGTAAAGTTAAACATACACATGCCCTATGAACTGACCATCCCACTTCTAGGAATTTACTCATAAGAAATGACAATACGTTCATAAACAACATTATAAGTGAATATTCCTAGTACTTTATTCATCATAGCCCCCATTGGAAATAATCTAAATATCCATTTAGATGAATGGATAAAAAAAACTGGTATTTCCATACAATGTAATATTACTCGGCAGTCAAAAGAAACAAACTACTCATGATGCATGCAATAACATGTAAACTTAAAAGCTGTATGCTGAATAAAAAATCTGGGCAGGAAAGATTGTATAATACATAATGCCATTTATATGAAATTCTAGAAAAGATAAAACTATAGTGATAAAAAGTAGATTGATGGTTGCCTGGGACCTGTGGTGGTGGGTAACGATTGGGAGCAGATACAAGCGAACATTTTGGGACAACAGGAGTGTTCTGTATTTTGTATGTATATGTTACATGATGGTATAATTTCTCAAAACATATCTAACTCTACACTTAAAATGGGTGAATTTTATTTGATGTAAACTACACATCAATAAAGCCAATTAAAAACTACATCTCAGGGGCAGGACCAAGATGGCTGACTTGGCAGAAGCTTCCGCTGCACCCTCTTGCAACAAAGACTCAAAAAACCAAGTGAACCGATTACATTCATGATAATCTATGAACACTGACCATCAAACACAGAACTAAGGAATTGACCGGACTGACAGGGGAGCAAGAGACTGTGGCGAAGCAGCAACTAGTTCTGGACCCTGGTGCACAGCGCTCCAGCCCTGAGCCCTTGGTGTGGTACTTTGGTGCCAGTGTGGTGGGGTTGATCACGGCTTCCTGAGACAAGGCAAGCATGGGATGCAACCCTAACCCTCTGGGGCAATCTTGGCAGGGACCCAGCCAGCGCACGCAGGCTACACACCTCTCTGGAATCAAATAAAACAGCCCTCACCACACAAGATAAGTGATTTTGTCTACTCTCTCCTTATCTATTTGACCCCTCCCCTCCCTGCCCCAGCCAGCTTCATTAACATTCGAATTCCTTGGGCCAGAGAGAGAAGTGCTCAGTTTTTTTTTTTTCCCTCTAACCCATTCTCCTGGCCTGGGAAAAGCAACAATTAACAATTGGGAAAAATCCTTTCCTGGCTTCCCTAAACTGGAAGAACAGAGCAGAAACAGCTCCATCCAGGCATAATAGATCCACAGTCTTTGGCTTTCATGCCTACATGGAACCAGGTGGCCATTATAATGCAAAGATAATTCTCTTGGAGGTGTGACTGTAATTGTTTCAGCTGAGCAGTGGAGAGGTAGGTTTTGGAGGTCTGATACTTCTCTACCTATTAAGCAGAGCCTTCACTGACCCACAGCAGGGAACTGAGGGCTGAGGCTCCATCCACACCACCTAGCCACCTACTAAAGAGGCCTGAGGGTAGTGGTGCCTACCAGTCTTTAGAGGTACAAGCATTGCGTGCCTAAGGTACAGCTGCAGAACCCACCCACCAGAGGGCTCTACAGAACAGAGACGCTCCTTCCTCACTGGTACTTGGGGGAAGGCTGTCAGCACCCTGCCCTCCTCAGAGTGTGACTCCATGCCACTACTAGAAACTGGTGCATACAACCATCACCACTGCTCCTCTAAGACAGTAGGTGACACCCTACATCACACTAGGTGGCCCACTATCAGGTCACCTGAGCTGATTCTCTTCAAGAATAGTGAATGGACTCATAGGCTTATATATCTGGTAACAGCTCTAACCCTCTGATAACAGGACATAAGTGATTCAAAGGCACCAACAATCAAGTTAGCACACTCTAGTAGCTCATCTGGGTATACTGAAACAAAAAAAAAAAAAAGACTCACTGAGCAAATATAAAATGAATCATTACAATAACTTATAGATGGCTCAGAGATAGTAGTTGATATCAAATCACATAAAGAAGCAGACCATGATTGCTTCTACAAACTCCCAAATCAAAGAATCAAGACTTTTCCCAGATGAAGATATATTCCTGGAATTGCCAGATGTAGAATATAAAAGACTAATATACAGACCTCTTCAAGACATCAGGGATGACATCAGAAATGAAGTAAGGCAATGTACAGAAAAAGCTAAGGAACACACAAATAAAGCAATAGAAGAAATCAAAAAGATTATTCAAGAACATAGTGAAAAATTTAATAAAATGCAAGAATCCATAGAGAGACAGCACTCAGAAATTCAAAAGATTAACAATAAAATTACAGAACTAGACAACTCAATAGGAAGTCAGAGGAGCAGAATTGAGGAATTGGAATGCAGAACTGGGGAGATGGAGGATAAGGTAATTGGCACCAATATATTTGAAGAAAAACCAGATAAAAGAATATAAAAAAAGAAAGAAACCCTAAGAATCATGTGGGACTCTATCAAGAAGAATAAATTGTGTGTGATTGGAATTCCAAAACAGGGAGGGACAACAAAAAATACAGAGAGAATTGTTGAAGATCTGTCAGCAGAAAACTTCCCTGACGTCATGAAACATGAAAGGATATCTATCCAAGATGCTCATTGAACCCCATACAAGATAGATCCCAAAAGAAAATCACCAAGGCATATTATCACCAAACTTGCCAAAACCAAAGAGAAAGAGAAAATTTTAAAAACAGCCAGGGATAAATGAAAAGTCACCTACAAAGGAGAATCAATAAGTTCAGACTACTCGGCAGAAACCTTGCAGGCAAGAAGGCAATGGGATGTCATATAAAGAGCACTGAAGGAGAAAAATTGCCAGCCAAGAATCATATATCCAGCAAAACTCTCTCTCAAATATGAAGGTGAAATTAAATCATTTATAGATAAACAAAGCTTAGAGAATTTGCAAAATCCAAACCAAAGCTACAAAAATTACTAAAGAAAATTCTTTGGTCAGAAAATCAATAATACCAGATATCAACACAACACAAGGACACAGAACAGAACATCCTGATATCAACTCAGGGCAATCACAAAAATTAAATAAAATTAAAAAAAAGAAAAAAATGCTCAAAACAGGGAATCATTGATGTCGTTATGTAAAAGATGACAATAATCAATAAAGAGGGAGTAAACAGGAGAGGAAATCAAGGTGATATAGGATGATACAAGTTAGGTTTTTACTTAGAAAAATAGGGGTAAATATTAAAAAAAAAAATTTTTTTTTAATTAAAACATTAAGGTAACCGCAAAGAGGACTAACAATTCCATACTTCAAAATAAAAACCAAGATAAACATAGGACTCAGCAAAAATAAACTCAACTACAATGAAAAAGAGGAACACACAATTTACAAAGAAAAACTTCTCAGCATAAAAAAGTAAGTGGAAAAATGAAACTGTCAACAACACACAAAAAAAGGTATCAAAATTACAGCACTAAACTCATACCTATCTATAATTACGCTGAATGTAAATGGACTAAATGCACCAATAAAGAGACAGAGAGTTGCAGATTGGACAAAAAACATAATCCAGCTATATACTACCTACAAGAGACACTCCTTAGAATTAGAGACACAAACAAACTAAAACTCAAAAGGTGGAAAAAAATATATCAAGCAAACAACGATCAAAAAAGAGCAGGAGTGGCAATATTAATATCTGACAAAATAGTCTTTAAAGTTAAATCCACCACAAAGGATAAAGAAGACTATATAAAGAAGGGACAATTTACCAGGAAGATATAACCATATTGAATATTTATGCACCCAATGACAAGGCTGCAAGGCTGACAATGCAACAGCATTGAAAAGTGAGATAGACACCTCCACGATTATAGTAGGAGACTTCAACATACTACTTTCAGTGAAGGACAGGACATCCAACAAGAAGCTCAATAAAGACACGGCAGATCTAATTGCCACAATCAACCAACTTGACCTCATAGACATATACAGAATACTGCATCCAACAGCAGCCAAGATACTTTCTTTTCTAGTGTGCATGCAACATTCTCTAGAATAGGCCATATATGAGGACATAAAGCAAGCCATTGCAGAATCCAAAACATCGAAATATTACAAAGCATCTTCTGAGAATGTAAGGCCATAAAAGTAGAAATCGATAATAGAAAAACCAGGGGAAAAAAATCAAATACTTGGAAACTGAACAATACCCTGCTTAAAAAACACTGGGTTATAGAAGACGTTAAGGAGGGAATAAAAAAATTCATAGAACCCAATGAAAATCCTTCCTATCAGAACCTTTGGGACACAGCGAAAACAGTGCTCAGAGGTAAATTTATATCAATAAATGCACAAATAGAAAAAGAAGGGCCAAAATCAAAGGACTGTCCCTATAACTGGAAAAAATAGAGAGCAACAAAAGAAACCATCAGGCACCAGAAGAAAACAGATAATAAAAATTAGAGCAGAATTAAAGAACAGAAAAACAATTGAAAGAGTTAACAAGGCCAAAAGCTGGTTCTTTGAAAAAAATTAACAAAATTGATAAACCATTGGCTAGACTGACTAAAGAAATACAGGAAAGGAAACAATCTAAATAAAAAATGAGAGGGGCCATGTCACAACAGACCCGACTGAAATTAAAAGAATCCTATTAGATTACTATGAAAAACTGTACTCTAACAAATTTGAAAACCTAGAAGAAATGGATGAATTCTTAGAAACACACTACTACCTAAACTAACACAAACAGAATTACAACAACTAAATAGACCCGCAATAAAAAAGAGATTGAAAAAGTAATCAAACCCGCCCCCCAACCCCCCCCCCCCAAAAAAAAGCCCTGGCCCAGACGGCTTCACTGCAGAGTTCTACCAAACTTTCAGAGAAGAGGTAACACCACTACTACTAAAGGTATTTAAAAGCATAGAAAAGGACGGAATACTCCCTAACTCATTCCATGAAGCCAGCATATCCCTGATGCCAAAACCAGCTAAAAAAAAAAAAAGACATCGCAAAAAAAGAAAATTATAGACCTATAACCCTCATGAATGTAGATGCAAAAATCCTCAACAAAATTCTAGCCAATAGAATTCAACAACATATCAAAAAAATAATTCACCATGGCCAACTGAGATTTATGCAAGGTATGCAGGGATGGTTCAACATTAGAAAAACAATGTAATCCTCCATATAAATAAAAAAAAAAAGACAAGAATCACATGATCTTATCAATTGATGCAGAAAAAGCATTTGACAAAGCCCAACACCCGTTCATGATAAAAACTCTCAGCAAAATAGGAATAGAAGGAAAATTCCTCAGCATAATAAAGGGCATTTATACAAAGCCAACAGCCAACATCATCCTAAATGGAGTCTGAAAACATTCCCGTTGAGAACGGGAACCAGAGAAGGATGCACTTTATCACCACTCTTATTCAACATTGAGCTGGAGTTCCTAGCTAGAGCAGTTAGGCTAGATAAGGAAATAAAGGGCGTCCAGATTGGTAAGGAAGAAGTAAAAGCATCTCTATTTGCAGATGGTATGATCTTATACACAGAAAACGCTAAAGAATCCTCAAAAAAACTATTGAAACTAATAGAAGAGTTCAGCAGAGTATCAGGATACAAGATAAATATACAAAAATCAGTTGAATTCCTCTACACCAACGAAAAGAACATAGAAGAGGAAATCACCAAATCAATACCATTTACAGTAGCCCACAATAAGATAAAATACTTAGGAATAAATCCAACCAGAGATGTAAAAGGCCTATACGAAGAAAACTACAAGACACTACTGCAAGAAACCAAAAGAGACCTACATAAGTGGAAAAACATACCTTGCTCATGGATAGGAAGACTTAATATTGCAAAAATGTCTGTTCTACCAAAAGCCATCTATAGATATAAAGCAATTCCAATCCAAATTCCAATGACAGTTTTTAATGAAATGGAGAAACAAATCACCAACTTCATGTGGAAAGGAAAGAGGCCACAGATAAGTAAAGCATTACTGAAAAAGAACAAAGTGGGAGGCCTCACTCTACCTGATTTTAGAACCTATTATATCACCACAGTAGTCAAAACAACCTGATACTGGTACAACAGCAGACACATAGACCAATGGAACAGAATTGAGAATCCAGACATAAATCTATCCACATATGAGCAGCTGATATTTGACAAAGGCCCAATGTCTGTTAATTGGGGAGAAGATAGTCTTTTTAACAAATGGTGCTGGCATAACTGGATATCCATCTGAAAAAAAATGAAACAAGACTCATACCTCACACCATGCACAAAAAAACGAACTCAAAATGGATCAAAGACCTAAACATAAAGTCTAAAATGATAAAGATCATGGAAGAAAAAATAGGGACAACGTTAGGAGCCCTAATACATGGCATAAACAGAATACAAAACATTACTAGAAATGCCAAAGAGAAACCAGATAACTGGGAGCTCCTAAAAATCAAACACCTATCCTCATCCAAAGACTTCACCAAAAGACTAAAAAGACTACCTACAGACTGGGAAAAAGTTTTCAGCTATGACATTTCCGACCAGTGCCTGATCTCTAAAATCTACGTGATTCTGCTAAAACTCAACCACAAGAAGACAAATAACCAAATTAAAAAATGGGCAAAGGATATGAACAGGCACTTCACTAAAGAAGACATTCAGGTGGCTAAGAGATACGTGAGGAAATGCTCACGATCATTAGCCATTAGAGAAATGCAAATCAAAACTACAATGAGATTCTGTCTCACTCCAAGGCTGGCATTAATCCAAAAAAACAGAAAATAATAAATGTCAGAGAGGTTGTGGAGAGACTGGAACACTCATACACTGCTGGTGGGAAAGTAAAATGGTACAGCCACTTTGGAAATCGATTTGGCACTTCCTTAAAAAGCTAGAAAAAGAACTACCATAGAATCCAGCAATCCCACTCTTTGGAATATATCCTAGAGAAATAAGAGCCTTTACATGAACAGATATATGCACACCCATGTTCATTGCAGCACTGTTTACAATAGCCAAAAGTTGGAAGCAACCAAGGTGCCCATCAAAGGATGAATGGAAAAACTATGGTACATTCACACAATGGAATACTACGCATCAATAAAGAACAATGTTGAATCCGTGAAACATTTCATAAGATGGAGAAATCTGGAAGACATTATGCTGAGTGAAATCAGTCAATTGCAAAAGAACAAATATTGTATAAGACCACTATTATAAGAACTGGAGAAACAGTTTAAGCAGAGAAGAAAATATTCTTTGCTGGTTACGAGAGGGGAGAGGGAGAGGGGTATTTAATAATTAGATAGTAGATAAGTTTCATTTTAGGTGAAGAGAATGACAATACACAATACAGGAGAGGTCAACACAAGTGGACTAAACCAAAAACAAAGAAGTTTCCTTAATAAACTGAACATTTCAAAGGCCAGTGTAGCAGGGGTGGGGGTTTGAGGGCCATGGTTTCAAGGGACATCTAAGTCAATTGGCATAATAAAATCTATTAAGAAAACATCCTGTATCCCACATTGGAGATAGGTGTCTGGGGTCTTAAACACTAGCAAACCGCCATCTAAGATGCATCGGTTGGTCTTAACCCACCTGAAACAAGGAAGAATGAACACCAAAGACACAAAGTAATTATGAGCCTAAGAGACAGAAAGGACCACATAAACCAGAAACTACATCAGTCTGAGACCAGAAGAGCTAGATGGTGCCTGGCCACAACCGATGACTGCCCTGACAGGGAACTGAACAGAAAAACCCTGAGGAAGCAGGAGAGCAGTGGGATGCAGACCCCAAATTCTCGTGAAAAGACCAGTTAATGGTCAGACTGGGTCTGGAGGGACCCTGGAGGCCATGGACCCCAGACCTTCTGTTAGCTCAGGACAGGAACCATCCCCAAAGCCAACTCTTTAGACAGGGATTGGACTGGAATAGGGGATGGAAAATGATACTGGTGAAGAACGAGCTTCTTGGATCAACAGGACACATGAGACTATGTTGGCATCTTGTCTGGAAGGGAGATGAGAGGGCAGAGGGTACCAGAAGCCAACCGAATGGACACGAGGAGAGAGAGTGGACAGAAGTACTGTGCTATCTCATTAGAGGGAGAGCAATTAGGAGTGTATAGCAAGGTATATGTAAATTTTTATATGAGAGACTGACCTGATTTGTAAACTTTCACTTAAAGCACAATAAAAATTAGTTTAAAAAAACTACATCTCTCAGCCTCATTTGCAGCTATGGCTCGGGGTGTGATTTCAGTTAACAAACCAAATGTACTTTCTTGAGATTTGAAAGGCAGATACTGTGTTTTTGCTTTTTCTGTTGGCAAAGAGGTAGTGGAAGCATTTTGTTTGTTCTGTGGAAGAGCATGAAGCAGAGTTCAGTCATTTGCCTTTTAGGTGCCAAGAGGCAGGCATGGGACATCCACTGTCCTAGTGCAGACTGTAGTTGGGATGGAACTATTACCAGGCTAGAAGCTTCTGATTTATGGCAGTTTTCTGGTTGTGGTAGCCACCTGGCTGCTGTGGCTTCCCAGACACTGTTGGGTTTGTGGCCAGTGACTTTCTGATCTTAGAAGAGGCAGCACTTGGTCCGTAGTATCACTTTTGGAGCTGTTCCCTGAAAACTCAAACCAGAATCTATGTCTGCAGCTGGTCAGATGATTCTGAAAGCTATGCAGTATTGTATAATAAACAACTCTTTGTTTAAACTAGATAGAATGGAATTTGTTCTTTATCCGAATGCTGACTAAAATACTGCCTTATAGGCATATTGGGAGAAATAAATGAGATTGTTTATGGGAAAAATTTAACAGTTACTGGTACTTTAATTGGAAACCCTGGTGGTGTAGTGGTTGAGAGTTCAGCTGGTAACCAAAAAGCTGTTGGTTCAAATCTACCAGGTGCTCCTTGGAAACCCTACGGAGTAGTTCTACTCTGTATTGTAGGGTTGCTATGAGTTGAAATTGACTCAACAGCAATAGGTTTGGTTTTGGTACTTAGTTACGAACTCAGTAAATATTTATTGTTGTTATTGTTATCTGCTACTAGGTATGTACGTAGTGAGTTAGCATGCATGGGGGTATGACATAGAATTGACTGGATTTGCTTCAGGTTATCTATTTAGGGAACTGAAATCATGTAATGATATAATGGCTCTTGAGATATACCTGGTTTTTCAGCCTGTGTTAACTGCATTACATAAGGCGGCCATTCTGTACCTCTTTAGCTCCATCTTCCATTGCTTTCCAGTTTGTTCATTGGATTCCAAACTGGCTCTCTAATACTCTGTCTAAAACATGCTAAATTTGTATCTGCATCAGGGGATGAATGAGAATACAAGAGTAAGAGTTCTAGTGATCTCACACCTGCATCTTAAGTAAGTCCAAGATGCAGTTGATTCATATTCCAATGATTCTTAGAAAACCTGGAAATACGATTGTTAGTATTTGATAAACAATAAAAGGAAGTGTTCTGATTTAAAAAAGAAAAAAGGGGGCGATGGTTAGATTTGGAAAATTGTCGAGTGATAATCCTGATGTAAATACCCATAAAAATGATTTAATTGCTGTTTTAAATGGGTTTTGCCCCGCCCCTCTTTTTTTCTTGCCTTATTGTTTTGGCTAGGACTTCCAGCACAATGTTAAATAGGAGTGGTGATAAAGGGTGTCCTTGTCTTGTTCCTGTTCTCGAGGGGAACGTTTTCAGCTTTTCCCCATTAAGAATGATGCTGGCTGTTGGTCTTGTAGAGATGATCTTTATAAAGTTGAGGAATTTCCCTTCTATACTTGTTTGAGATTTTTTTTTTTATCAAGAATGGGCGTTGCACTTTGTTGAATGCCTTTTCTGTGTCAATTGAGATGGTCATGTGATTCTTTTATTTATGTGGTAGATTACATTGATTGATTTTCCAATGTTGAACCATCGTTGCATGCCTGGTATGAATCCCACTTGGTTGTGGTGTATTTTTTTTTATATAATGCTGAATTCTATTGACTAAAATTTAGTTCAGAATTTTTGCATCTATATTCATGAGAGATATTGGTCTGTAAATTTCTCTTCTTGTGGTGTCTTTACCTGGTTTTGGTATCAGGGCTATGCTGGCTTCACAGAATGAATTCGGAAGTATCCCTTCTTTTTCTCAGTTCTGAAATAGTTTGAGTAGTACTGGTATAAATTCTTCTCTAAATATTTGGTAGAGTTCTCCAGTGAAGCCATCTGGGCCAGGGCTTTTTTTGTTGTTGTTGTTGTTGGAAGTTTAAATTACCTTTTAATATCTTCTCTTGTTATGGGTCTGTTCAGATTTTCAACACCATTTTGTGTTAGTTTGGGTAGATAGTATATTTCTAGAAATTTGTCCATTTCCTCTAGGTTTTCAAATTTGTTGGAGTATAGTTTTTCATATTATGAAAAATTATATTATGTATTGTAAGAATTATATATTTTTCATGTTATGATCCTCTTTATTTCAGCTGGGTCTGTTGTGATGTCACCCATTTCATTTATTATTTGGGTTATTGCATCCTCTCCTTTTTTTTATTTTGTCAATTTTGCCAGCAGTTTGTCGATTTTGTAAATACTTTCAAAGAACCAACTTTTGGTTTTGGTGATTCTTTCTGTTGTTAGTCTATTCTTTTTTTCATTTATTTCTGCTGTGATCTTTATCATTTCCTCTCTTCTAGTGTCTTAGTGGCTGTGGGCTTCTTTTGTTCTCTATTTGTTCGAATTGTGTAGCTAATGTTTTGATTTTGTCCCTTTCTTCTTTTTCAATGTGTGAATCTAGTGCTGTAAATTGACCTCTGAGCACTGCCTTTGCTGTGTTTCAAAGGTTTTAGTATGATGTGTTTTCATTGTCATTTAATTCTAGAATTTTTTGGCTTCCATCTTTGATTTTTTCTTTTACCTAGCGGTTTTTAAGCAGGGTGTTATTCAGTTTTCATGTGATTTTTTTTTTCCCCTGCTCTTCCTGTTGTTAATTTCTACTTTGATGGCATTGTGATCAGAGAAGATACTTTGTATTATCTCAGTGTTTTGGATTTTGTTGAGGGTTGTTTTGTGGCCTAAGATGTGGTCTATTCTGGAAAACGTTCCAAGTGCATTGGAAAAGAATGTGTACTTTGCAGCTGTTGGGTGGAGTGTTCTATATATGTCTATGAGTTCAAGTTGGCTGGTTGTGTCCTTCAGATCTTCTGTATCTTTGTTGAGTTTCTTTCTAGATGTTTTGTCCTTTATTGAAAGTGGTGTGTTGAAGTCTCCTACTATTATTGCAGAACTGTGTATTTCTCTTTTCAGTGCTGTTAGGGTTTGTTTTAAGTATTTTGGAGCCCTACCATTGGGTGTGTAGATCTTTATTATAGTTATGTCTTCATAATGGATCGTCCCTTTAATCATTATCTAATTCCGTTCTTTGTCTTTTATGACGGATTTTGTTTTTAAGCCTATTTTAGCTGAGATTAGTATTGCTGCTCTTGTCCTTTTTTGGTAGCTGGTTTGCTTGATATATTTTTTCCATCCTTTGATTTTTAATAAATTTATGTCTTTGTTTCTAAGGTGTATCTCTTGTTGACAGAATATTGATGGATCCTGTTTTTTTAATCCCTTCTGTCATTCTGTGCCTCTTTACGGGTGTATTTAGGCCATTTACATTCGGTGTAATTATTGGTAGCTGTAAGTTTATTGCTGTCATTTTGTAGTGTTTTTTTTTTTTACAGTCCTGACATTTTCTTTGTTCCTTTTACTCTCCTGTGCTGAATTTCTTTTGTTTGTAGGTTTTATTTTTTTCCATTTCTTTTGTTTTTGTAGATTTTGTGTACTGAGGCTTTATGTTTTTCTTCTGTATTTTGATGAGTAGGTTTGTTAACTTTCATTGTGGTTACCTTGAAATTTACCCGTATCTTCCTAGGTTTCAACCAGTCTTTTATTACTTGTTATCACCTTGCCTTCCTCTCCATTTGAAAGTTCTATAACTACATCATTTATTTCCTCTTTTATTGTTCTGAAGTTGTTGTCATTTGCTGATTAACTTCTCTGACTCCCTATTGTAAATCTTTTAGTTTTGGTTAATACTTGAGAGTTCATTATCTATGTTGGTATCTGGCTGATGTGGTCTTGTGTCCTAGATTCAGGCTGTGGTCTGAAGTTTATTCTCAAACTGAAGATTCCCTTTAAAAATTCTTGTAAGTTAGGTTTGGTTTTTACATATTCCCTTAATTTCTGTTTATCTGGAAATGTCCTAATTTCACCATCATATTTGAACAAAAGTTTTCCAGGATATATTATTCTTGGTTGGCAATTTTTTCTTTCAAAGTTTTATATATGTCATCCTATTGCCTTCTTGGCTGCATAGTTTCTGCCAAGTAATCAGAGTTTAGTCTTACTATTCCCCCTCTGTATGTGACTTTTCATTTTTCTCAAGCTGCTCTTAGAATTGTTTTTTGTCTTTGGTTTAGTGAGTATGATTATGATATGCCTTGGGGATTTTCTTTCGAGATCTGTACTATATGGAGTTTGTTGAGCTTCTTGGATGGTCAGCTTTTCATCTTTCATGATATTAGGGAAGTTTTCTGTCAGCAATTCTTCAATGATCTTCTGTGTTTTCCATTTTCTCCCCCTGTTCTAGAACTCCAATCACTCTCAGATTTTTCCTTTCGATTGTATCCCACATAATTCTCAGGGCTTCTTCATTTTTTTCCATTCTTTTCTCCGATTTTTCCTCATACAAAGTGGTATCCAGCTATTTGTCTTCAATTTCACTGATCCTGTCTTCCACTGTTTCAGACCTGCTCCTCAAACCTTCCATGACACTGTTCATTTCTGAAATCTTGTTGTTTACCTTTTGGATTTCTAATTTCTGTTTTTGTATGATTCCTCGTTGTGAATTTATTTTGACTTTTTTTTCCTGTATTATTTCCTGAATTCTTCCATTGTATTGTCTGTCTTTTCCATGTCTTTGTCTGCCTTTTTCATGACTTTGTCTATTTTTTCCTCATTTTTGTCTGCTGTTTCCTTCAACTCTTGGATAGCTCTGAATATTAGAGATTTGAATACCCTATCAGGTTGTTTCAGTGCCTTTTCTTCTACTGGAAGGTCATCTGGTATTGTATTTTGGATGCCTACTGGAACTATCCTGTCCTGTTTTTTAAAATATGTTTTGGTATTGTCTGCTCTTTTGGGGACATTCAGTAGTTATTTTCCTTGCTTATTGATTGTAGATTTGTTTGTTTTGTCCTTTTTTTTTTCTATTTGGTTATGTCTGAGCAAGTGAGCTGGGTTTCTTTTTTGTTTGTTCATCTATGGGCATGATGCTTCTCACTACCTTGTTCAATGGGCAGGGCCTGTTGCTTAGCTATGGTGCAGCAGGACAGTCTCAGAGGAAGGGGAGGGCTAGGATGAGTTGTTTGTGACGTATACTGGGGCTGACAGTGTGGGACCAGGGTCAGAGCTGGGCAGCTCCAGGTAGACCATTCCTTTGTTGCTTAGAGGTGCAACATTCAGTGCATGGAGCAGATAGGCAGGAGGAAGGGGAAAGTTGGTGATGTGTGGAGTTAAGTGAATGTGGGAAAGAAGAGAAAGAAGAGAGAGAAACAGGAGGCAAAAAAAAAAAAAAATGCTGAGGGAGCCTGCCTTTGGAGTGGTGCAGACCCAGGGAAGCCATGTACCAGTGTCTTTCCAGCTATGTGGTGAGGCACTGCCCATCAAGAAGGGACAGATATGGTACACACAGCTGGATAGGTGGGAGAAATAAAAGGAAAGAAGGGAGAAAGAGTTAGGAAACTAGATTAAAAAATAAAAAGAAGAAAGGCACATGCAGCTAGGTGCTCAGAAGAAATGAATGGAAGGAATGTAGAGAGAGACAAGAAACTGAGGAGAAAAATAGATGTCAGGTGGTTGGGGGGAAGGAAAAAGGGAGGTAGAGAGGGACAAGAAACCAAGAAAAAAAAGAATAAATATTTAAAAAAAAAAATGCCCCAAAAAGCCCACCAGAAGTAGGTTCCCAGCTGAGTGGCACTGCACGGCCCACCCAGAAGGAGCAGAGATGGCACATGGTGGCAGGTATTCATGAGAAGGATAAGGAAGGGAGGTAAAAAGAGACAACAACAACAACAAAAAAAACTAAGAGAAAAAAGAAGAAAGACAGAAAATAAAAATGCCCCAAGGGAACCCATTGGAAGTGGGTCTCCTGCCAAGTGGCACTGCATAGCCCATCAAGAAGGAGCAGAGATGGGACATGGTGCCAGGTGTTCAGGAGAAGGGCAATGAAAGAAGTTAGAAGAAAACAAGAAATCAAGAAAAGAAGAGATAGAAAAAAAAGATGCCCTGAAGGAACTCGTTGATGTGGTAGTGCAGACCAGGGAAGTGGCTCCCCAGCTGCGTGGCACTGCACACCCTGTCTAGAAGGAGCAGAGATGGCACATGTTGTCAGGTGTTCAGGTGAAAAGAAGGGAGTGATGGTAGAGAAAGAAGAATTGAGCAAAGAAAAATCCCCAAGGGAACCTGCTGGTGTGGTAGCGCAGACCAGAGAAGTAGCTCTCACTGGCCTGGCACTGTACAGCCCATTTAGAAGGTGCAGAGATGGCACATGGTGCCAGGTGTTTGGGACAAAATAAGGAAAGGATGATAGAGATAAGAAATTTTAAAAAGAAAAAAATCCCTAAGGGAGCCCACTGGCTTGGTGATGCAGACCAGGGCAGTGGCTCCCAAGCCACTAGACACTGCACAGACCATCTAGAAGGGGTGGAGATGGTACACAGTGTCAGGTATTCAGGAGACAGGAAAAGAAGATTAGAGAGAGGCAAGAAGCTGAGAAATGCAGAAAAACAAAAAGGAAAAGAAATAAGTAAATAAAAATAAATGTCCCCAGGGATCACACCATTGTGGCAGCTTTGACTGGGGAAGTGGCTCTCAAGCTGTGCAGCACAGTCTGTCTAGAATGGTATTCAGGAGACAGGAAAAGAAGGAAAGTAGAGAGAGAAGAGAAACTGAGAGTTGAAAAAAAAAAAGTGAAAAAGAAAAAAAATTTCCCCAGGAATCCCACTGGCATGGCGACTCAGGCTGGGGCAGCAGTTCCTCAACCTAGTGGCACTTGACAGCCTGTCATGAAGAAGTGGAAATGGCACATGTAGCCTGGTGTTCGAGAGAAAGGAAAGGAAGGAGGTGAGAGAAAGAGATGAAACCAAAAAAGCTGAAAAGAGCAACAACAGCAACAGAACATGGCCCTGAAGGAGCTGGCCGGTGTGGGTGAGGCAAATCCAAGCAGCAGGGAGCCAGCACCTCCCAGCTGAGTGACCTCAGCCCACCAGGAAGCGGTGGAGGCCAAGTAGGAGGAAAACGGGTGAGGGATGGGAAAGCCTGTATTGCTGGCTACTGGGAGCTCTGTCTCATGCTGGGAGCTCCATGAAGCTGCCTTCCCATACTCCCTGTCCACTGATCTTGGTGGCTGAGGAGTCCAAGAACGTGAATCCATGCCACGTTAGTTGATAGGGAACCTCCACTTCGTATCTCTCCTTGCTCTTGTTCTCTGTCAGTTTCTTATTCCATTGGGTGCTTGGTTGAGTTCTTTATCTCTTCATTTGATGCTTAGGGCTCCAGGATTGATGTTTGTCTCTGTTTTACTTACTTTTTGGGATCTTTGCTGTGGAAGGATGGCGTGGTGCTTCTGTCTACAGTGCCAAGTTCAGATCTAAGGCTTATTTTTAAAGTCTGTTCTCTATTTCCTTTCCTTTCTTCAAACTTCTTCGGTTTCTTTTATTTATCTAATTTTCGGTCAGTTATGAATAGGTAGTTGAATAAAGAAATTCCTTATAATTTGGCTTTACTCAGCAAAACCATTTGGAGTGCTACCCTAGCTAGTCTGTGTCTTTTTGCCTTCCAGTTCCTTTTCAATATTTCTCAATTATTTGATTCATCCACTTTCGTTAAAAAAAAAAATTGTGAATATTTGAGGGAATGATGGGGTATAGAACAAACACAATTTCCTATTGAACAAAGAACAAACTTTGTAAACTGAACAATATTGTGCTTATTAAATATAAGCATAATTATTCTACCCCTTGCCACCCAATGGGTGTATTTAAAATCACATTAATAGTAATAAGTTAAATTTTTATGTTTCTTATCTCCACCCCTAGCAAATGGCCCCACTCCACTACCACACACATAGTTTTCTGGGACACACAAAATCATATATTCTCAGAAATAAGTTACTTTTCATTGACATTACTGTTGTATTACCTGGTACCAACAATTCCAAAGTTATGTGGATGTTAATAATAATGGATGGATTGTCTTTACCACCTTATCATTGTGTGCACAATTAGATATATCTCAGCATTTAGTGGGATTCTTGTTTCCTTTAGAACCTTCAGCTGTAGTCATGAGCCAGGGCAGAATAGAGGGACAGGAAATCTATTCTCAGAATAACTTCTCCCTTTGAAGCACTAAATTTTCTCACTAGGTCAACTTGTTACACCTGGTTTCTTCTTTCCCTGTGTGGAAGAACTGTATTTTCTAAAAAATGGAAATATATATTCAGTCCCACATGTCTTTCAGAACTTTGCCACTTTGCCATCAATAGGCAGAATCTATGCCTCCTCTCCCTGAAACTGGGAAGGGCTTTGTGACCTTCTCAACTAATAATGGAAGTGATGTTATATGACTTCAGAGACTAGATCAAAAAAGGTGATACAGCTTCCATCTGACTGGAACCCAACCACTATGATGAGAGAAATCCAGCCCACATGGAGAGGCTATATTCTAGCTAATGACAGCACTGAGGGACCCAGGTGACAACCAGCTGCAATTGTTGGACATGTAAGCGAGGAAGCCTTTCAGATTACTCCAGTCCCACCCAGCAACTGACTTACTGTAATTACATGAAACCCTGAGCAAGAATCATCTAGTTAAGTCCTGTTAATGACTAGAACCAGGAGACAATAATGATAAATGATTACTATTGTTTTTTACCAATAAGGTTGGAGTACTTTGTTACGCAGCAAGAGATAAAAGGCTTTGGAACCTGGAAGTAGGGCGCTGTTATAAAAATAAAACATGTGGCAGTGTTGTTGGGACCATTGTGGAAGTTGAAGAGGACTGGAAATGACTCTGCAGAAGTCCTTTTGAAGGCTATTCGTGTGTAACTTGTTATTGAAAGCCAGAGGAAAAGAGACCCTTGTTATATAGTGACAGAAAGTTTAGTAACATTGTCATTTGCAGTTACATGAAGAATATAAAACATACCTAATGAGCTGAGGATCTTGGCTAAGGAGATTTCCAGGCAGAATTTTCAAAGTGGCATCTAATTTCTTTCAGATAAGTTAAAAAAGGGTATGTTTCATTTTCAGGCAATAGTTAAAGGAAATGTAAAGGAGCCAGGACTGTAGACCAATGAGAGGTAATAATAATCACTGGTTTTTCTTTTATATTTCTAAGTTTGAGTATTTTTATGTAGCAATATAACTGAAAAACCTTGAAATGAGTTCTCTCCCAGCAGACCGAATATTAATTATTTTACAATTTTGTTTGTAAATGACAGAAGTTCAACATGAACCAGTTTAGGTTGACCAAATCCTAAGAAAGGCAGGAATCAACTGGGACCAAAGGCTCAATTAGCCCCAAGACTCCCTCTGCCTTTTTTTTTTTATTGTGATGAAAATGTATATAACAAAACTTATGCCATCTCAACACTTTCTACATGTACAATTGAATAACATTGAGTACATTCTTAAAGTTGTACAACCATTCTCATTGTCCTTTTCCAAATCATTCCTCCACTATTAACATAAACTCAATGCCCCCTAAGCAAAAACATCCCCCCTCACTCCTACTCCTGATAACCACTAATAATCTTTGTTGTCTGTATATTTGCTAATTTTATGTAAGTGAGATCATACTTGTCCTTTCGTGACTGACTTATTCTGCTCAGCATGATGTTTTCAAGGTGCATCCATATAGCAGCATGTATCAGGGCCTCATTTCTCTTTACAGTTAAGTAGTATTATGTTGTATGTACCTATCACATTTTGTTTATCTGTTGATGGACATTTTGGCTGTTTCCGCTTTTTAGCTATTGTGAAAAGTGCTGTAATGGACGTTGAAGTTCCCTCTGCCTTTTATTTCTGCTTCAGTGTGCAAGTTGGCTTTATTCTTTCAGACTGATTTCAAGTCTGAAGATTCATATTCTCAGATTCAAGACAAGATTTGATAGGGAACTCCTATCTTTTATCTCCACTTAGAAAAATTCTAGTTATGCACTACTTCAGAATTTAGTGGATTAAAACAACCATTTTACTAACTCTCATGATTCTATGGAATCTCTGGACTCACTTGGTTGGTGATTCTGATCCTTATGACATTGCCATGTGACTTGGGCTCCTCAGAGCATGGTGATTCTCTTAATCTTGGCTCAGAGATTACAGAACATCACTTACACTGCATTTCGTTAGTCAAAGCCAGTCACAAGGAGATCTGCATCAAGGGGAGGGGAAATAAACTCCATCTCTTGATGTGAAGAGTGTCATACATGTAAATGAAGAGGAGGAGGTGGACACTAGATACCATATGGACTCTGGTGCGACATGGGTCATAGTCCACCATTCTAGACCTATCAGCATTTAAGCAAGTGTAGAAGCCTAACTTGTTTTAGGTTACCGTTGTTGTTGTTGTTAGGCGTCATGGAGTCAGCCTAGACTTCCAGCAACATTATGTACAGAAGAAAGAAACATTGCCCAGTCTTCAGCCATCCTCACAATGGTTGGTATGTTTGAGTCCATTGCTGTAGCCATTGTGTCAATCCGTATTTTTGAGGGTCTTCTTCTTTTTCACTGACTCCCTACTTTACCAAGCATGATGTCTGTCTTGGTTATCCAGTGCTGCTATAAAAGAAATAGCATAATGGATGGCTTTAACAAAGACAAACTTATTCTCTCACAGTCTAGGAGGCTAGAAGTCTGAATTCAGGGTGCCAGCTCCAGGGGAAGGATTACCCTGTCTTTTGGCTCTGGGGGAAGGTCTTTGTCATCAGTCTCCCCCAGTCAAGGAGCTTCTCAGCATAAGGATCCCAGGTCCAAAGGGAACGCTATTCTCCTGGCTCTTGTTTCTTTGTGATGTGAAGTTCCTTGTCTCTCTGATCGGTTTCTCTTATACATATCAAAAGAGATTGACTTAAGATACAACCTAATCTTGTAGATTTAGTCCTGCCTTATTAACATAACTGCTACTGATACCCCCTCGTTAATATCACAGATGTAGGACTTACAACACATAGGAAAATCACACCCCACGAATTGTGGAATGACATCAAAGATATCATACATGAAGAAAGCAAGGGGTCATTAAAAAGACAAGAAAGAAAGAAAAGACCAAAATAGATGTCAGAAGAGACTCTGAAACTTGCTCTCGAATGTCAAGTAGCTAAAGCAAAAGGAAAAAATGATGAAGTAAAAGAGCTGAACAGAAGATTTCAAAGGGCAGCTGGAGAAGACAAAGTAAAGTATTATAACGACAAGTGCAAAGACCTGGAGGTAGAAAACCAAAAGGGAAAAACACATTCAGCATTTCTCAAGCTGAAAGAACTAAGGACAAAATTCAAGCCTTGAATTGCAATATTGAAAGATTCTATGGGGGGAAATATTAAATGACGCAGGACACATCAAAAGAAAATGGAAGGAATACACAGAGACACTACAACAAAAAGAGCTGGTCGACATTCAGCCATTTCAGGAGGTAGCATATGATCAGGAACCAATGGTACTGGAGGAAGAAGTCCAGGCTGCACAGAAGGTATTGGTGAAAAAAAAGGCTCCAGGAATTGATGGAATACCAATTGAGATGTTTCAACAAACGAATGCAGGACTGGAAATGCTCACTTGTCTACCAAGAAATTTGGAAGACAACTACTGGGCAAATGACTGGAAGAGATACATATTTATGCTTATTTGAAAGAAAGGTGACCCAACCAAATGTGGAAATTATCGAATAATATCACACACAAGTAAAATTTTGCTGAAGATCATTCAAAAGTGACTGCAGCATTACATCAACAGGAAATGGCCAGAAATTCAAGCCAGATTCAGAAGACGATGTGGAACCAGGAATATCTGCTGATGTCAGGTAGATCCTGACTGAAAGCAGACAATACCAGAAAGATGTTTACCTGTGTTTTATTAGCTATGCAAAGGCATTCGACTATGTGGATCATAATAAATTATGGATAACACTGTAAGAATGGGAATTACAGAACACTTAATTGTGCTTATAAGGAACCTGTACATAGATCAAGAGGAAGTCGTTTGAACAGAACTAGTGGATGTTGTTGTTGCTAAGTGCCATCGAGTCAGTTCTGACTCATAGTGACCCTATGTACAACAGAATGAAACACTGCTGGTTCTGAGCCATTCTCACAATCATTGTTATGCTTAGCCCATTGTTGCAGCCACTGTGTCACTCCATCTTATTGAGGGTCTTTCTCTTTTTTACTGACCCTCTACTTTACCAAACAAGATGTCCTTCTCCAGAGATCAGTCCTGACAACATGTTCAAGGTATGTGAGACATAGCCTCACCATCCTGGCTTCTAAGGAGAATTCTGGTTGTCCTTCTTCTAAGACAGATTTGTATGTCCTTTTGGCAGTCCATAAAATATTCAATATTCTTCTCCAACACCACAATTCAAATGCATCAGTTCTTCTTCAGTCTTCTTTTTTCATCGTCCAGCTTTCACATGCATATGAGGCGGCTGAAAATACCATGGCTTGGATCAAGCGCACCTTAGTCTCCAAGGTGGCATCTTTGCTTTTCCAAGCTTTAAAGAGGCCCTTTGCAGCAGATTTGCCCAGTGCAATGCGTCTTTTGATTTTTTGTCTGCTGCTTCCATGGGTGTTGATTGTGGATCCAGTAAAATAAAACCCTTGACAACTTCAGTCTTTTCTCTATTTATTGTGATATTGCTTACTGGTCCAGTTGTGAGGATTTTTGTTTTCTTTATGCTGAGCTATAATCCATACTGAAGGCTGTGGCCTCTGATCCTCATCAGTAAGTGCTTCAAGTCCTCTTCACTTTCAGGAAGCAAGGTTTTGTCATCTGCATAAGTCAGGTTGTTATGAGTTTTCCTCCACTCCTGATGCCCCATTCTTCTTCATATAGTCCAGTTTCTCAGATTATTTGCTCAGTGTACACTTTGAATAGGTACAGTGAAAGGATATAATCCTGACGTACACTTTTCCTGACTTTAAACCATGCAGCATCCCCTTGTTCTTTTGGAACCACTGCCTCTTGATCTATGTACAGGTTCCTTATGAGCACAATTAAGTGTTCTGGAATTCCCATTCTTACAAGGTTATCCATAATTTATTATGATCCACACACTCAAATGCCTTTGCATAGTTAATAAAACACAGGTAAACATCTTTCTGGTATTGTCTGCTTTCAGCCAGGATCTACCTGACATCAGCAATGATATTCCTGGTTCCACACCCTCTTCTGAATCCAGCTTGAATTACTGGCAGTTCTCTGTTGATATACTGCTGCAGTCACTTTTGAATGATCTTCAGCAAAATTTTACTTGTGTGTTATTTTAATGATATTGTTCCATAATTTCCACAGTCGATGGGATCACCTTTCCTGGGGATAGACGTAAATATAGATATCTTATGGTCAGTTGGTCAGGCAGCTGTTTACAAAATTTCTTGGCATAGACAAGTGAGCACTTCCAGTGCTACATCCGTTTGTTGAAACATCTCAGTTAGTATTCTATCAATTCCTAGAGCCTTGTTTTTCACCAATTCCTTAAGTGCAGCTTGAACTTCTTCCTTAATACCATTGGTTCCTGCACATATCGTACCTACAGAAATGGTTGAATGTTGACTAATTCTTTTTGGTATAGAGACTATGTGTATTCCTTCTATCTTCTTTTGATGCTTCCTGAGTCATTTAATATTTTCCCCATAGAATCTTTCAATATTGCAACTCAAGGCTTGAATTTTTCCTTCAGTTCTCTCAGCATGAGAAGTGCAAAGCCTGTTCTTCTCTTTTGGTTTTCTACTTCCAGGTCTTTGCACATGCCATTATAATACTTTACTTTGTCTTCTTGAGCCACGCTTTGAAATCTTCTGTTCAACTGTTTTACTTCATCATTTCTTCCTTTCACTTTAGCTACTCGACATTCTGATTCTCTTCTGACATCCATTTTGGTCTTTTCTTTCTTGTCTTTGTAATGACTTCTTGCTTTCTTCATGTATGATGTCTTTGATGTCATTCCACAATTGTTCCGGTCTTCGGTCATTAGTTTTCAATGTGTCAAATCTATTCTTGAGATGGTCTGTAAATTCAGGTGGGATATACTCAAGCTCGTACTTTTTCCATAGCCTCTTCTCACAGATGTAGTCTATATGATTCCTGTGTATTCCATCTGGCAATGTGCACATGTATAGTCACCATTTATGTTGGTGAAAAAAGGTATTTGCAATGAAGAATTCATCGGTCTTGCAAAATTTTATCACATGATCTCCAGCACAGTTTCCATTGCCAAGGCCATATTTTCCAACTACCGATCTTTCTTCTTTGTTTCCAACTTTCATATTCCAATCTCCAATAATTATCACTGCATCCTGATTGTATGTTTGATCAATTTAAGACTGCAGAATATGGTAAAAATCTTCAATTTCTTCATCATTGGCCTTAGCGGTTGGTGTGTACATTTGAATAACAGTCGTATTATTTGGTCTTCCTTGTAGGCATATGGATATTATCCTATCACTTAGGATAATCACTTAGAGCATTGTACTTCGGGATAAATCTAGAAATGTTCTTATTGATGATGAATGCAACAGCATTCCTCTTCAAGTTGTTGAGCAAGTGGATACTTGGGTGGTTTAAACTCAGGAAATGTGTGTGTCAAAGTTGTATCCTTTCACCATATCTATTCAATCTGTATACTGCACAAATAATTTGAGAAGCTGGATTATATGAAGGAGAATGGGGCATCAGGATTGGAGGAAGCAACCTGTGACATACAGATGACACAATCTTGCTTGCTGAAAGTGAAGAGGATTGAAGCACTTACCGATGAATACCAAAGGCCACAGCCTTCAGTATGGATTACACCTCAACATAAAGAAAACAAAAATCCTCACAACTGGACCGATAAGCAACATCATGATAAACAGAGAAAAGATTGAAGTTGTTAAGGGTTTTATTTTGCTAGGTCCAAAATCAACACCCAAGGAAGCAGCAGTCAAAAAATCAAAAGATGCATTGCATTGGGCAAATCTGCTGCAAAAGACCTCTTAAAGTGTTGAAGAGCAAAGATGTCACCTTGAAGTCCAAGGTGTGCCTGACACAAGTCATGGTGTTTTCAATAGCCTCATATGCAAGCAAAAGCTGGAAGATGAAAAAGAAGACTGAAGAAGAGTTGACACCTTTGAATTATGGTGTTTGCGAAGAATATGGACTGTCAAAAAAATGAATAAATCTGTCTTGGAAGAAGTACAAACATAATGCTCTTCAGAAGCAATGATGGTGAGACTGTGTCTCACACACTCTGGACATGTTATCAGGAAGGATCAGTCCCTGGGAGATGGACATCATGTTTGTTAAAGTAGAGGGCCATCGAAAGAGCAAAAGACTCACAACAAGATGGATTGACATAGTGGGTGCAACAATGGGCTCAAGCATAACAATGATTGTGAGGATGGCACAGGACCAGGCAACTTTTCCTTCTATTGTATATAGAGTTGCTATGAATTGGAACCAACTTGACATCATCTAACAATGACAAGGAAAATTACATCAGATGACAAAATAGTGTACAATCACACTATACTGGGAATCATGGACTAGCCAAGTTGACACACATTTTGGGGGTACACAATTCAATCCATGACAGTATTCAATTTAATAAACTACTGCTTACTTCACATCTCTACTTAGATGTCTAATAGGAATCTTAATCTCTCACCACCTCTGTATACTTGTTACACCTGAAAACTTGCTCATCTCCCTCATGGCAACTCCATCCTTCACTTGCTCAGGTTAAAAAACTTGAAACCACCTTGATCAATGCCATCATCTATTCCCTGGGTTATTGTAATAACATTTTAATAGGTCTCTCTACATCATACTTTTACCACTTACTCTTTAAAGTTTATGTTGAGGTATAACTCATAAATAGTAAAATGCAGAGATCTTTAGTGTACAGCTCAATGAATATACATAAGTATATTCCTTATATTCACCACATTCAAGATATTGAATATTTCCAACATCCTGTAAGGTTCTCTGTTTCCCATCCCAGTCAATATCTACCTCAAAACTAACCACTACTCTAACCTCTACATCTTGACCCAAACTAGGTCTTTTTGTATTAGCCATTCTGATGGTGAAATAGTGGTATCTCATTAAAGTTTTACTTTGCATTTCTTCAATACTAATGATACTAAGCACTCTCCTATGATAATCGGCAATTTGGATATAACACTTTGTAAAAGGTCTATTCACATCTTTTCTCATTTTAAAAATAAGTTATCTGCCTTTTTCTTATTGAATTGCGTGTTATTTTTATATTCTGGATATGACTCCATACTGGCAGTTTTTTTTTTTTTCTTTCATCTCTTTAAATATGTGATTTCATTGCCTTCTGGCTTCCATAATTTCAGTTAAAAAGTTAGCTGTCAGTCCCCCTGTGTTTCCTTTGTGCTACAGGTGTTGCTCAAAAAACAAAAGAAAAAGAAAATGTAATATTTCTTCCCTCCTTCCCCTAGATGCTCTTAAGATTTTTCTCTTCTTTAGTTTTTAGCACCAAAGTATGGTTTTCTTTATGTTTAGCATGCTTGGTGTTTCCTGTATTTCTTGAATATGTGGTTATTTATTTATTTAAATATGATGATGACTTTTATCAATTTTGGATAAATTTTGGTGATTATCTCTTCAACACTGCATCTTTTTCATTCTCTCTCCTATCCTTCTTTTGTGGATCCATTTATACTATGTCATTTGATTATGTCCAACATTTCTCTTATGCAGTCTCCTTTTCTCTTACGTATCCCCTCCCCTTTTTTCTCTCTGTGCTTCAGTCTGAGTGTTTTCTATTAGCTTTCCAGTTCACTAAATCGTGTCTTGTGCAGTGAATAGTCTGTGATTAAACCTATTGTGAATTCTTTATTTCATGTGCTTTATTTTTCTGTTCTAAAATATCTGATTTTTTTTTTAGATTTCAATTTTCTGTTGACATTTTTCATCTTATGATTTCTTTTTTTTTTTTTTTTTTTTTTAATTTTTATTAAGCTTCAAGTGAACATTTACCATTCCAATCAGTCTGTCACATGTAGGTTTACATACATCTTACTCCCTTCTCCCACTTGCTCTCCCCCTATTGAGTCAGCCCTTACAGTCTCTCGTTTCGTGCCAATTTTACCTTCTTCCATCTCTCTCTATCTTCCCATCCCCCCTCCAGTCAAGAGTTGCCAACACACTCTCCCGTGTCCACCTGATTTAATTAGCTCGCTCTTCATCAGTATCTCTCTCCCCCCCACTGACCAGTCCTTTTCATGCCTGATGATTTGTCTTCGGGGTTGGTTCCTGTCCTGTGCCATCAGAAGTTCTGGGGAGCATTGTCTCTGGGATTCCTCTAGTCGCAATCATACCATTAGGTGTGGTCTTTTAATGAGAATTTAGGGTCTGTATCCCATTGGTCTCCTGCTCCCTCAGGAGTTGTCTCTTGTGCTCCCTGACAGGGCAGACATCGATTGTGGCCGGGCACCAACTTGTTCTTCTGGTCTCAGGATATTGTAGGTCTCTGGTTCAAGTGGCCCTTTCTGTCTCTTGGGTTCTTAGTTGTCGTGTGACCTTGGTGTTCTTCCTTTGCCTTTGCTCCAGGTGGGTTGAGACCAATTAATGTATTTTAGATGGCTGCTTGTTGGCATTTAGGACCCCAGGTGCCACAATTCAAAGTGGGATGCAGAGTGTTTTCATAATAGAATTGTTTTGCCCATTGATTTAGAAGTCCTCTCAAACCAAGTTCCCCAGACCCCAGCCCCTGCTTCGCTATCCTTTGAAGCTTTCATTTTATCTCGGAAACCTCTTTACTTTTAATCCTGTCCAATTAGGCTGACCTTCCTTGTTTTGAGTGTTGTCTTTCCCTTCACCCAAAGCAGTTCCCATCTACAGATTGATCAATAAAAAGCCCTCTCCCTCCCTCCCTCCCTCCCTCCCCCCTTTGTAACCACAAAAGTATGTGTTCTTTTCCGTTTTTTCTATTCCTCAAGATCTTATAATAGTGGTCTTATACAATATTTGTCCTTTTGCAACTGACTCATTTCGCTCAGCATAATGCCTTCCAGATTCCTCCATGTTATGAAATGTTTCAGAGATTCGTCACTGTTCTTTATCGATGCGTAGTATTCCATTGTGTGAATATACCACAATTTATTTACCCATTCGTCCGTTGATGGACATCTTGGTTGCTTCCAGCTTTTTGCTATTGTAAACAGAGCTGCAATAAACATGGGTGTGCATATATCTGTTTGTGTGAAGGGTCTTGTATTTTTAGGGTATATTCCGAGGAGTGGGATTTCTGGTTTGTATGGTAGTTCTATTTCTAACTGTTTAAGATAACGCCAGATGGATTTCCACAGTGGTTGTACCATTTTACAATCCCACCAGCAGTGTATGAGAGTTCCAGTCTCTCCGCAGCCTCTCCAACATTTATTATTTTGTGATTTTTGAATTAATGCCAGTCTAGTTGGTGTCAGATGGAATCTCATCGTAGTTTTAATTTGCATTTCTCTAATGACTAATGATCGAGAGCATTTTCTCATGTATCTGTTGGCTGCCTGAATATCTTCTTTAGTGAAATGTGTGTTCATATCCTTTGCCCACTTCTTGATTGGGTTGTTTGTCTTTTTGTGGTTGAGTTTTGACAGAATCATGTAGATTTTAGAGATCAGGCGCTGGTCTGAGATGTCATAGCTGAATATTCTTTCCCAGTCTGTAGGTGGTCTTTTTACTCTTTTGGTGAAGTCTTTAGATGAGCATAGGTGTTTGATTTTTAGAAGCTCCCAGTTATCGGGTTTCTCTTCATCATTTTTGGTAATGTTTTGTATTCTGTTTATGCCCTGTATTAGGGCTCCTAGGGTAGATCCTATTTTTTCTTCCAAGATTTTTATCGTTTTAGTCTTTATGTTTAGGTCTTTGATCCACTTGGAGTTAGTTTTTGTGCATGGTGTGAGGTATGGGTCCTGTTTCATTCTTTTGCAAATGGATATCCAGGTATGCCAGCACCATTTGTTAAAAAGACTATTATTTCCCCAATTGACTGACACTGGTCCTTTGTCAAATATCAGCTGCTCATACATGGATGGATTTATATCTGGATTCTCAATTCTGTTCCATTGGTCTATGTGCCTGTTGTTGTACCAGTACCAGGCTGTTTTGACTACTGTAGCTATATAATAGGTTCTGAAATCAGGTAGGGTGAGGCCTCCCACTTTCTTCTTCTTTTTCAGTAATGTTTTGCTTATCCGGGGATTCTTTCCTTTCCATATGAAGTTAGTGATTTGTTTCTCTATTCCCTTAAAGTATGACATTGGTATTTGGATTGGAAGTGCGTTGTATGTATAAATGGCTTTTGGTAGAACAGACATTTTTACTATGTTGAGTCTTCCTATCCATGAGCAGGGTATGTTTTTCCATTTAAGCGTGTCCTTTTGAATTTCTTGTAGCAGAGTTTTATAGTTTTCTTTGTATAGGTCTTTTACTTCCTTGGTAAGATTTATTCCTAAGTATTTTATCTTCTTGGGGGCTACTGTGAATGGTATTGATTTGGTTATTTCCTCTTCGGTGTTCTTTTTGTTGATGTAGAGGAATCCAAGTGATTTTTGTATGTTTATTTTATATCCTGAGACTCTTCCAAACTCTTCTATTAGTTTCAGTAGTTTTCTGGAGGATTTCTTAGGGTTTTCCATGTATACGATCATGTCATCTGCAAATAGTGATAGCTTTACTTCCTCCTTACCAATCTGAATACCCTTTATTTCTTTGTCTAGCCTAATTGCCCTGGCTAGGACTTCAAGTACGATGTTGAATAAGAGCGGTGATAAAGGGCATCCTTGTCTGGTTCCCGTTCTCAAGGGAAATGCTTTCAGGTTCTCTCCATTTAGAGTGATATTGGCCGTTGGCTTTGCATATATGCCCTTTATTATGTTGAGGAATTTTCCTTCAATTCCTATTTTGGTGAGAGTTTTTATCATAAATGGGTGTTGGACTTTGTCAAATGCCTTTTCTGCATCAATTGATAAGATCATGTGGTTTTTGTCTTTTGTTTTATTTATGTGATGGATTACATTAATGGTTTTTCTGATATTAAACCAGCCTTGCATACCTGGTATAAATCCCACTTGATCAGGGTGAATTATTTTTTTGATGTGTTGTTGGATTCTATTGGCTAGAATTTTATTAAGGATTTTTGCATCTATGTTCATGAGGGATATAGGTCTAAAATTTTCTTTTTTTGTAATGTCTTTACCTGGTTTTGGTATCAGGGAGATGGTGGCTTCATAGAATGAGTTGGGTAGTATTCCGTCTTTTTCTATACTTTGAAATACCTTCAATAGTAATGGTGTTAAGTCTTCTCTGAAGGTTTGGTAGAACTCTGCAGTGAAGCCATCTGGGCCAGGACTTTTTTTTGTTGGGAGTTTTTTGATTACCATTTCAATCTCTTTTTTTGTTATGGGTCTATTTAGTTGTTCTACTTCTGTATGTGTTAGTTTAGGTAAGTAGTGTTGTTCCAAGAATTTATCCATTTCTTCTAGGTTTTCAAATTTGTTAGAGTACAATTTTATGTAGTAATCTGATATGATTCTTTTGATTTCAATTGGTTCTGTTGTGATGTGGTCCTTCTCGTTTCTTATTCGGGTTATTTGTTTCCTTTCCTGTTTTTCTTTAGTCAGTCTAGCCAATGGTTTATCAATTTTGTTAATTTTTTCAAAGAACCAGCTTTTGGCTTTGTTAATTCTTTCAATTGTTTTTCTGTTCTCTAATTCATTTAGTTCAGCTCTAATTTTTATTATTTGTTTTCTTCGGGTGCCTGATGGATTCTTTTGTTGCTCACTTTCTATTTGCTCAAGTTGTCGGGACAGTTCTCTGATTTTGTCTCTTTCTTCTTTTTGTATGTGTGCATTTATCGATATAAATTGGCCTCTGAGCACTGCTTTTGCTGTGTCCCAGAGGTTTTGATAGGAAGTATTTTCATTCTCGTTGTTTTCTAAGAATTTCCTTATTCCCTCCTTGATGTCTTCTATAACCCAGTCTTTTTTCAGGAGGGTATTGTTCATTTTCCAAGTATTTGATTTCTTTTCCCTAGTTTTTCTGTTATTGATTTCTAGCTTCATTGCCTTGTGGTCTGAGAAGATGCTTTGTAATATTTCGATGTTTTGGATTCTGCAAAGATTTGTTTTATGCCCTAATATGTGGTCTATTCTAGAGAATGTTCCATGTGCGCTAGAAAAAAAAGTATATTTTGCAGCAGTTGGGTGGAGAGTTCTGTATAAGTCAATGAGGTCAAGTTGGTTGATTGTTGTAAGTAGGTCTTCCGTGTCTCTGTTGAGCTTCTTACTGGATGTCCTGTCCTTCTCCGAAAGTGGTGTGTTGAAGTCTCCTACTATATATGTGGAGGTGTCTATCTCACTTTTCAATTCTGTTAAAATTTGATTTATGTATCTTGCAGCCCTGTCATTAGGTGCGTAAATATTTAATATGGTTATGTCTTCCTGATCAATTGTCCCTTTTATCATTATATAGTGTCCTTCTTTATCCTTTGTGGCGGATTTAAGTCTAAAGTCTATTTTGTCAGAAATTAATATTGCTACTCCTCTTCTTTTTTGCTTATTGTTTGCTTGATATACTTTTTTCCATCCTTTGAGTTTTAGTTTGTTTGTGTCTCTAAGTCTAAGGTGTGTCTCTTGTAGGCAGCATATAGATGGATCGTGTTTTTTTATCCAGTCCGTGACTCTCTGTCTCTTTATTGGTGCATTTAGTCCATTTACATTCAGCGTAATTATAGATAAGTAAGTTTTTAGTGCTGTCATTTTGATGCCTTTTTATGTGTGTTGTTGGCCATTTCATTTTTCCACATGCTTTTTTGTGCTGAGACGTTTTTCTTAGTAGCTTGTGAGATCCTCATTTTCATAATGTTTAACTTTGTGTTTATTGAGTCGTTACGTTTTTCTTGGCTTTTTTCTTGAGTTATGGAATTGATATTCCTTTTTGTGGTTACCTTTTTATTTACCCCTATTTTTCTAAGTAAAACCCTAACTTGTATCCTTCTATTTCGCCTTGTATCACTCTCCATCTGGCAGTTCAATGCCTCCTATATTTAGTCCCTCTTTTTGATTATTTTGATCGTTTAGCTATTGATTTCCATGATTTCCTGTTGTGTGTATTATTTTGTTTATTTATTTATTTTTTAGAATTAGTCTTAATTTGTTTGTTTTTGTGCTTTCTCTGTTTGAGTTGCGTTGATATCAGGACGTTCTGTTTTGTGACCTTGTATTGTGCTGGTACCTGATATTATTGGTCATCAGGCCAAACAATCTCCTTTAGCATTTCTTGCAGTCTTGGTTTAGTTTTTGCAAATTCTCTAAACTTGTGTTTATCTGTAAATATCTTGATTTCTCCTTCATATTTCAGAGAGAGTTTTGCTGGATATATGATCCTTGGTTGGCAGTTTTTCTCGTTTAGTGCTCTGTATATGTCGTCCCATTCCCTTCTTGCCTGCATAGTTTCTGCTGAGTAGTCTGAACTTATTCTTATTGATTCTCCCTTGAAGGAAACCTTTCTTTTCTCCCTGGCTGCTTTTAAAATTTTCTGTTTGTCTTTGGTTTTGGCAAGTTTGATGATGATATGTCTTGGTGTTTTTCTTTTTGGATCAATCTTAAATGGGGTTCGATGAGCATCTTGGATAGATATCCTTTCTTCTTTCATGATGTCAGGGAAGTTTTGTGTCAGGAGTTCTTCAACTATTTTCTCTGTGTTTTCTGTCCCCCCTCCCTGTTCTGGGACTCCAATCACTCGCAAGTTATCCTTCTTGATAGAGTCCCACATGATTCTTAGGGTTTCTTCATTTTTTTTAATTCTTTTATCTGATTTTTTTCCAGCTATGTTGGTGTTGTTTCCCTGGTCCTCCAGAAGTCCCAGTCTACATTCTAATTGCTCGAGTCTGCTCCTCTGACTTTCTATTGCGTTGTCAAATTCTGTAATTTTATTGTTAATCTTTTGGATTTCTACATGCTGTCTCTCTATGGATTCTTGCAACTTGTTAATTTTTCCACTATGTTCTTGAATAATCTTTTTGAGTTCTTCAACAGTTTTATCAGTGTGTTCCTTGGCTTTTTCTGCATTTATCCTAATTTCATTCGTGATATCTTTAAGCATTTTGTAAATTAGTTTTTTATATTCTGTATCTGATAATTCCAGGATTGTATCTTCATTTGGGAAAGATTTTGATTCTTTTGTTTGGGGGGTTGGAGAAGCTGTCATGGTCTGTTTCTTTATGTGGTTTGATATGGACTGCTGTCTCCGAGCCATCACTGGGAAACTAGATTTTCCAAGTAGTCAGCTGGTGCGCTGGCTCCTAGTTCTGAAAACAGTCGCTGTCTGCCTGTATTTGTTCGTCCTCCGTCTCTAAGTCTGTGCTTGTTGTTCAGAGTTCATAGATTGTTATGTATGTGATCGATTCCCTTGTTTTTCCGAGTCTTTGTTGCAAGAGGGATCCGCGGGAGCGTCCACCTAGTCCGCCATCTTGGCCCCCCTCCTTATGATTTCTTTTGTATTATTGTCTATATATTTGAATATATTAATTGGAAATATTTTAAAGTCTCCATTTTATAACAAATATCTGAATCAGCTTTGGATTAATTTCTATTGTTTATTTTTTCTCATGTTTTTGTTTGTATAGTCAATTTTAAAAATCATGCCTTGTTACTTTTGGTTGATTGTTGAACATTTTGTATGAAAAAATTGAAGATGCTCTAGATGTTATCTTTATCCAAAAAAGATTAATTTTTCTTCTGACAGATGGTAGAATATTGGCAGATCCACCTGATCTTAAGGAAGTCTAGTTTTAGGCTTTAGAAAAGTTTGCCTATTTGACTTTTGGCTTTCTTGTAGTATATGATGTCCTTATTCCAAACACATGGTTCTAAATCCACCTAATCTTAGGAAGTGGTTGTCCTTGTGTCTTAGATGAACTTTCTGGATTTTTTAAGTATGGTTTCCCATTCCCAGAATTTTATGAAAAAGACACAGTTTTGGAATGCATTAACAGTTCCAGGCCTGTGGCCTGATTTCTATTTCTTACCTGTTTCAGACAAATGTAGCATCATTGACTCTTTGAACTAAGACTTAAGATCTTCAGTTTTCAGATTTTGGTTATGTTATAGTTGGTTCTTTATGCTCAAAACCAACTTTCATAAATAAATAAATAGACAGAGTGGTAGACAGACAAACAAATAAACAAACTGTCATAACCCTCTTACTATTACATGGGTATTGCAGTTGTGGGTAAATGTGAATTTCTTTCTCTTTCCTCTTACTTTTATAAAGGAAAGAAGCTGAGCTAGACATTTTGAACCTCAAGTTTCTCCTTCCCCATTCTGATTTAGAAGGTGTGTTAGAGCTCAGGACATAACTCATTAAGAATGGGGAACAGTAGCTAATGTTTTAAATATTCTTGTCTGTTCTCTGATTAGAATGAGAGAAGATCAAATTGAGTGGCTTGCTACCTGCTGGTCAAAGAAACAATATCCCTTGGTGCAAAGAATCTCCAAGTGTCATGGGTTGAATTGCATCCCCCGAAAATATCTGTCAACTTGGCTAGGTCATGATTACTGGTGTAGTATGACTGTCTACCATTTTATCATCTGACTTGACTTCCCTATATGTTGTAAATCCTATCACTATGGTGTAATAAGATGGATTATTGGCAGATACATTGATGAGAACTACAAGATTAGATAATGTCTTAAGCCAATCTCTTTTGAGATATAAAAGAAAGAAGTGAGCAGAAAGACATGGCTACCTCTTACCACCGAGAAAGCGGTGATGGGGGTAGGTTGTGTTCTTTGGACCTGAGGTTCCTGTGCTGAGATGCTCCCAGACCAGGGGAAGACTGATAATGGGGGTCTTCCTCCAGAGCAGAAAGAGAGAGGAAGGCTTCCCCTGGAGCTGGAGCCCTAAATTTGGACTTCTAGCTTACCGGACTGTGGGAGAATAAACTTCTCTTTGTTGAAGCCATCTACTTGTGATATTTCTGTTATAAAACCAAACCAAACCTGCTGCCGTTGAGTCGATTCTGACTCATAGAGGCCCTATAGGACAGAGTAGAACTGCACATAGAGTTCCCAAGAAGCACCTGGTGGATTCGAACTGCCGACCTTTTGGTTAAGAGCCGTAGCACTTAACCACTATGCCACCAGGGTTTCCCAACTCTATTATAGTAGCACTAAATAACTAAGACACCAACCTTATTATTAGAATAAAAGTAGGACATTGTTGTAGACATTATAAATGGGTCCGTTCAATATCCAACTCAACTAGTTTCTAGGTGTTTCTCGAACTCTAAAAAAATAAAAAACCACACCCGTTGTCATCCAGTTGATTCTGACTCATAGCGACTGAGGCTAGAAAGTAAAAAATTCCTCAATGCTAAGACTCAGGATATGACTCGGAGTCTCTCAAGTCACTATACTTTCGTGAGACTTGGATTTGAAGCTGTGGAGAGGCTGAGGTGGATCATAGCAGAGAAAGTGTGGTTCTGGTGTCAGAGGCTGCCATGGCGACATCCTAATTTCACAGGCAGTTTCTAATTGTAGTAGGGGCAGCATCTCCCTTGTTGGTCTTGTTCTGCAATGTGGTTTGGATATTCAGGTGAGTGTCTGTTTCTTGATTCTTAATGATTCCATAGATTGTTTGAAATCCTGTAATAAATCCTTTTCAGATATTGATAACAAGGTAAGAGAGAAGTGCTGGTCACTTTGTCTGCTGAATTCCCCTGTAGCCAGGCCAAGCACTGAGCCTCAAAGAAGTATCATGACTCCATTTCTGGATAGGGTACTATTAAGCAAGGAAAGTTAATTCGAAAAAAAAACTTCAAGGAGAATAACTACTTGAAAAAGCACTTTACTGCTGAAGCCATGGCTCTACTGTCAGGGTATTATCTTCAATCATCCAATTATGTTGGAAGGGACACCCAGTCTTCCTCTACTAATACATAGTGCCCAAAGAGATTTATAGCGGCCTGAGTGGTGCAGTGGTTGAGAACTCAACTTCTAACTAAAAGGTCAGCAGTTTGAATCCACTAGCTACTCCTTGGAAACTCTATGGTACAGTTCTACCCTGTCCTATAGGGTCGCTGTGAGTCGAAATCAACTTGATGACAATGGGTTTGGTATTTGGGGTTGGAGGGTCAATAGATAGTTGTTGGTTATCCAGTGACTGACACCTCGTGTAATTCCCATGCGCTGTAAAGTTCAGGAATCCAGAGATTTTCCCATTTTAGAAAACTCTACGGTTGACTGTGGTAATATGAACAGAGACTCACACCTATCCATTTGGTAAAGTCTCAGATACCACTCATGACATCAGCTGGTACTGCCACCAATAACACAGTATACTCAAATTACATTTAAAACTTTGAGACTAGGGAATCTCACTGTTTCAAATCCTTCCCGTTCTGTCTTCACTGACTACTATTTGAAATGCAACCCCCTTTCCTCATTTGTCCTGTTTTTAGAATCTCATTTCCTTACCCTGTTGAACTACCTTTTTGCTGGCCTCCTCCCTCACAATCTTTCATATCACCCCCCTCTGGAAAACTCAATTTTCAATGAAGACACTTCGATATAGCCATAATCTCTCTTTAATTGACCTCTTGCTTTACTTTGAACCTGGCTTCCCCTAAAATATCGGCTTCTTCTGGAGATCGCTACTATGGAAACTGCTTATTTTCCTAATCCTGCAATGCTGTTTAGAAGTCATTTCTTTTTAACACTCTTGTAAAAACCCCTTCTTTGAGGTTGATGTCCCTTGATTATAACATATTACCTATCTTTCTCACTTGTATATATCAGTCTCTTCGTCACCCCTTCCTCAAATGAATCAAATTTTATACCTGGCTTACAGCCTTCTACTTCATTTGTAACTACAAATCTCTTTGGGTCCATGTGAATAGCCCACTCAACCCCTTTGCCTCAGAATTTCTTAACTTTCTCAACACTAGTAACTTTAATCCCCAATCTGTTTTTGCTGTACCTCTGAAATATTAAAATATAATGTTCTATTTCTTCCTACGTTTTCACTTCATTATTCTCATTACTGGTATTTCCAAAGCCCATTGCTGTTGAATAGATTCCTACTCATAACGGCAATATAGGACAAGTAAAACTTCCTCCATGGGGTTTCTAAGTCTGACATTTTTCTGGAAGCAAACTGCCATATTTTTCTCTCACAGAGTGGCTGGTAGGTTCAAACTGCAGACCTCTTAGTTAGTGGCCAAGAGCTTTAATCGCTGTGCCACCAGGGCTTCTTCTGGTATTTCCAGGTCCTGGGTAATTATATTTGCACCCAATCTATCGCCCACTGAAGAATTCACTTACTTTTCCATCCAACCAAGTTCAATCCTTCAGCCACTCTCACCCAAGACTCTACCTGCCCTGCAACAGCTGGGATCTGGAACAAATCATGTGCCTTTGTTATTCTTGACACCTGTGCAGCAGCCCAAGAACCTTACAAGCCAAGCTGATTTGCACTTGCAAATTCACCTCTAACCTTGGATGGGCCTCAAATTCACCTTGTACGTCCTGCATATAACCTGGTTTAGCTCTCTTTATTCCACATAACAATTTAAAACCTTTACTGCTCTTCTAAAATACTCCAGTCTTGCCCCTAACTATTGAGAAGATGGAGGCAATAAAGAAGGAAGACTAACTTCTTTTCTTTTGACATCCCACAGACCTGCTGCATCTCACTTCAGTCTCCTCATCTCCTTCCTCCCTCTTTTAGGAGAAAAGAACTCTTTTCTGCTGGCTGAGACCACACCCTCCACCTGCTCTCTGGATCCCACTGTTCCCGTTTCCACAGGAATCTGCTTCACCACCAGTGCCCTCTTTCTTGGTATCACCAGCCTCTCTCACATAGTGGGCTCTTACTCTTCAGCCTGTAAATATGGCTAGGTCTCTGCTACATTAAAAACAGTCAATCTTTCTTTCTAAAAATGTTTTTAAAATTTTTATTGTGCTTTAAGTGAAAGTTTAAAAATCAAGTCAGTCTGTCATATAAAAATTTGTATACACTTTGGTGTATACTCCTAGTTGCTCTCCCCGTAATGAGACAGCATGCTCCTTCTCTCCACTCTGTATTACTCATGTCCATTCAGCCAACTTCTCTCCCTCTCTGCCTTCTCATCTCCTCTCCAGGCAGGAGCTGCCCACATAGTCTCATGTGTCTACTTGAGCCAAGAAGCTCACTCTTCAGCATCATTTTCTATCTTATAGTCTGGTCAAATTCCTGTCTGAAGAGTTGGCTTTGGGAATGGTTCCAGTCTTAGGCTAACAGAAGGTCTGGGGACCATGACCTCCAGGGTCCTTCTAGTCTCAGTCAGACCATTAAGTCTGGTCTTTTTATGAGAATTTCAGGTCTGCATCCCACTGTTCTCTTGCTCCATCAAGGATTCTCTGTTTTGTTCCCTGCCAGGGCAGTCATCAGTTGTAGCCAGGCACGGTCTAGTTTTTCTGGTCTCAGGCTGTTGTAGTATCTGATTTATGTGGCCCTTTCTGTCTCTTGGGCTCATAATTACCTTGTGTCCTTGGTGTTCCTCATTCTCCTTTGTTCCAGGTGGGCTGAGACCAATTGATGCATTTTAGATGGCCACTTGCTAGCATTTAATATCCCAGATGCCACTCTCCAAAGTGGGATGTAGAATGTTTTCTTAATAGATTTTATCATGCCAGTTGACCTAGATGTACCCTGAAACCATGGTCCCCAAACCCTCTCTCCTGCTACTCTGGCCTTAGAAGCATTCAGTTTATTCAGGAAACTTCTTTGCTTTCGGTTTAGTCCAGTTCTGCTGGCCTCACCTGTATTGTGTGTTGTCTTTCCCTTCACTCAAAATAGTTCTTGTCCACTATCTAATTAGTGAATGCCCCTCTACCTCCCTCCCTCCCCACTCTTGTAACCATCTAAGAATATTTTCCTCTCTGTTTAAACTATTTCTTGAGTTCTTATAATAGTGGTCTCATACAATATTTGTCCTTTTGCAACTGACTAATTTTACTCAGCATAATGCCTTCCAGATTCCTCCATGTTATGAAATGTTTCAGAGATTCATCATTGTTCCTTACTGATGCAACAGTCAACCTTTCTTTTTTTTTTGTATTAACTTTTATTGAGCTTCAAGTGAACGTTTACAAATCAAGTCAGACTGTCACATATAAGTTTATATACACCTTACTCCATACTCCCACTTGCTCTCTCCCTGATGAGCCAGCCCTTCCAGTCTCTCCTTTCGTGACAATTTTGCCAGCTTCCAACTCTCTCTATCCACCCATCCCCCCTCCAGACAGGAGATGCCAACACAGTCTCAAGTGTCCTGATATAAATAGCTCACTCTTCATCAGCATCTCTCTCCTACCCACTGTCCAGTCCCTTTCATGTCTGCTGAGTTGTCTTTGGGAATGGTTCCTGTCCTGGGCCAACAGAAGGTTTGGGGACCATGACTGTCAGGATTCCTCCAGTCTCAGTCAGACCATTAAGTATGGTCTTTTTGTGAGAATTTGGGGTCTGCATCCCACTGATCTCCTGCTCCCTCAGGGGTTCTCTGTTGTGCTCCCTACCAGGGCAGTCATCGGTTGTGGCCGGGCACCAACTAGTTCTTCTGGTCTCAGGATGATGTAGGTCTCTGGTTCATGTGGCCCTTTCTGTCTCTTGGGCTCTTAGTTATCATGTGACGTTGGTGTTCTTCAGTCTCCTTTGATCCAGGTGGGTTGAGACCAATTCATGCATCTTAGATGGCCACTTGTTAGCATTTAAGACCCCAGACGCCACATTTCAAAGTGGGATGCAGAATGTTTTCATAATAGAATTATTTTGCCAATTGACTTAGAAGTCCCCTTAAACCATGGTCCCCAAACCCCCACCCTTGCTCCGCTGACCTTTGAAGCATTCAGTTTATCCTGGAAACTTCTTTGCTTTTGGTCCAGTCCAGTTGAACTGACCTTCCATGTATTGAGTATTGTCCTTCCCTTCACCTATAGCAGTTCTTATCTACTAATTAATCAGTAAAAAGCCCTCTCCCACCCTCCCTCCCTCTCCCCCTCGTAACCACAAAAGTATGTGTTCTTCTCAGTTTTTTCTATTTCTCAAGATCTTATACTAGTGGCCTTATACAATATTTGTCCTTTTGCCTCTGACTAATTTTGCTCCGCATAATGCCTTCCAGGTTCCTCCATGTTATGAAATGTTTCACAGATTCGTCATCGTTCTTTATCGATGCGTAGTATTCCATTTTGTGAATATACCACAATTTGTTTAACCATTCATCCATTGATGGACACATTGGTTGCTTCCAGGTTTTTGCTATTGTAAACAGAGCTGCAAGAAACTTGGGTGTGCATACATCTGTTCTTGTGAAGGTTCTTATTTCTCTAGGGTATATTCCGAGGAGTGGGATTTCTGGGTTGTATGGTAGTTCTATTTCTAACTGTTTAAGATAACGCCGGATAGATTTTCAAAGTGGTTGTACCATTTTACATTCCCACCAGCAGTGTATGAGAGTTCCAATCTCTCTGCAGCCTCTCCAACATTTATTATTTTGTGTTTTTTGGATTAATGCCAGCCTTGTTAGAGTGAGATGGAATCTCATCGTAGTTTTAATTTGCATTTCTCTAATGGCTAATGATCGAGAGCATTTTCTCATGTATCTGTTAGCTGCCTGAATATCTTCTTTAGTGAAGTGCGTGTTCATATCCTTTGCCCACTTCTTGATTGGGTTGTTTGTCTTTTTGTGGTTGAGTTTTGACAGAATCATGTAGATTTTAGAGATCAGGCACTGGTCTGAGATGTCATAGCTGAAAATTCTTTCCCAGTCTGTAGGTGGTCTTTTTACTCTTTTGGTGAAGTCTTTAGATGAGCACAGGTGTTTGATTTTTAGGAGCTCCCAGTTATCTGGTTTGTCTTCATCATTTTTGGTAATGTTTTGTATTCTGTTTATGCCTTGTATTAGGGCTCCTAGGGTTGTCCCTATTTTTTCTTCCATGATGTTTATCGTTTTAGTCTTTAGGTCTTTGATCCACTTGGAGTTAGTTTTTGTGCATGGTGTGAGGTATGGGTCCTGTTTCATTTTTTTTGCAAATGGATATGCAGTTATGCCAGCACCATTTGTTAAAAAGACTACCTTTTCCCCAATTAACTGACACTGGGCCTTTGTCAAATATCAGCTGCTCATATGTGGATGGATTTACATCTGGGTTCTCAATTCTGTTCCACTGGTCTATGTGTCTGTTTTTGTACCAGTACCAGGCTGTTTTGACTACTGTGGCTGTGTATTAAGTTCTGAAATCAGGTAAAGTGAGGCCTCCCACATTCTTCTTCTTTTTCAGTAATGCTTTGCTTATCCCAGGCTTTTTCCCTTCCATATGAAGTTGGTGATTTGTTTCTCTATCACATTAAAAAATGACATTGGAATTTGGATCGGAAGTGCTTTGTATGTATAGATGGCTTTTGGTAGAATAGACATTTTTACTATGTTAAGTCTTCCTATCCATGAGCAAGGTATGTTTTTCAACTTAAGTATGTCCTTTTTAATTTCTTGTATTGGTGCTCTGTAGTTTTCTTTGTATAGGTCTTTTACATTTTTGGTAAGATTTATTCCTAAGTATTTTATCTTGTTGGGGGCTACTGTGAGTGGTTTTGATTTGGTGATTTCCTCTTCGATGTTCTTTTTGTTGATGTAGAGGAATCCAAGTGATTTCTGTATGTTTATCTTATAACCTGAGACTCTGCCAAACTATTCTATCAGTTTCAGTAGTTTTCTGGAGGATTCCTTAGGGTTTTCTGTGTATAAGATCATGTCATCTGCAAATAGAGATACTTTTACTTCCTCCTTACCATTCCAGATGCCCTTTATTTCTTTGTCTAGCCTAATTGCTCTGGCTAGGACTTCTAGCACAGAGTTGAATAAGAGCGGTGATAAAGGGCATCCTTGTCTGGTTCCCGTTCTCAAGGGAAATGCTTTCAGGCTCTCTCCATTTAGAGTGATTCTGGCTGTTGGCTTTGCATAAATGCCCTTTATTATGTTGAGGAATTTTCCTTCAATTCCTATTTTGGTGAGAGTTTTTATCATGAATGGGTGTTGGACTTTGTCAAATGCCTTTTCTGCATCAATTGATAAGATCATGTGCTTTTTGTCTTTCGTTTTATTTATATGCTGGATTACATTAATGGTTTTTCTAATATTAAACCAGCCTTGCATACCTGGTATAAATCCCACTTGGTCGTGATGGATTATTTTTTTGATATGTTGTTGAATTCTATTGGCTAGAATTTTGTTGAGGATTTTTGCATCTATGTTCATGAGGGATATGGGTCTATAATTTTCTTTTTTTGTGATGTCTTTACCTGGTTTTGGTATCAGGGATATGGTGGCTTCATAGAATGAGTTAGGTAGTATTCCGTCATTTTCTATGCTTTGAAATACCTTTAGTACTAGTGGTATTAACTCTTCTCTGAAAGTTTGGTAGAACTCTGCAGTATAGCCATCCAGGCCAGGGGTTTTTTTTGTTGGGAGTTTTTTGATTACCGTTTCAATCTCTTTTTTTGTTATGGGTCTATTTAGTTGTTCTACTTCTGATTGTGTTAGTTTAGGTAGGTAGTGTTTTTCCAGGAATTCATCCATTTCTTCTAGGTTTGCAAATTTGTTAGAGTACAATTTTTCATAATAATCTGATATGATTCTTTTAATTTCAGTTGGGTCTGTTGTGATGTGGCCCTTCTCATTTCTTATTTGGGTTATTTGTTTCCTTTCCTGTATTTCTTTAGTCAGTCTAGCCAATGGTTTATCAATTTTGTTAATTTTTTCGAAGAACCAGCTTTTGGCTTTGTTAATTCTTTCAATTGTTTTTCTGTTCTCTAATTCATTTAGTTCAGCTCTAATTTTTATTATTTGTTTTCTTCTGGTGCCTGATGGATTCTTTTGTCGCTCAGTTTCTATTTGTTCAAGTTGTAGGAACAGTTCTCTGGTTTGGGCTCTTTCTTCTTTTTGTATGTGTGCATTTATCGATATAAATTGGCCTCTGAGCACTGCTTTTGCTGTGTCCCAGAGGTTTTGATAGGAAGTATTTTCATTCTCGTTGCATTCTATGAATTTCCTTATTTCCTCCTTAATGTCTTCTATAACCCAGTCTTTTTTCGGGAGGGTATTGTTCATTTTCCAAGTATTTGATTTGTTTTCCCTAGTTTTTCTGTTCTTGATTTCTAGTTTTATTGCCTTGTGGTCTGAGAAGATGCTTTGTAATATTTCGATGTTTTGGATTCTGCAAAGGTTTGTTTTATGACCTAATATGTGGTCTATTCTAGAGAATGTTCCATGTGCGCTGGAAAAAAAAGTATAGTTTGCAGCAGTTGGGTGGAGAGGTCTGTATTAGTCAATGAGGTCAAGTTGGTTGATGGTTGTAATTAGGTCTTCCGTGTCTCTGTTGAGCTTCTTACTGGATGTCCTCTCCTTCTCCAAAAGTGGTGTGTTGAAGTCTCCTACTATAAATGTAAAGGTGTCTATCTCACTTTTCAGTTCTGTTAAAATTTGATTTATGTATCTTTGTGTCTCTAAGTCTAAGATGTGTCTCTTGTAGGCAGCATATAGACGGATCATGTTTCTTCACCCAGTCTGAGACTCTCTGTCTCTTTATTGGTGTGTTTAGTCCATTTACATTCAGCGTAATTATAGATAAGTAAGCGTTTAGTGTTGTCATTTTGATGCGTTTTTATGTGTGTTGTTGACAATTTCATTTTTCCACTTACTTTTTTGTGCTGAGGCGTTTTTCTTAGTAAATTGTGAGATCCTCATTTTCATAATATTTGACTTTATGTTCGCTGAGTTGTTACGTTTTTCTTGGTTTTTATTTTGAGTTATGGAGTTGTTATACCTCTTTGTGGTTACCTTAATATTTACCCCTATTTTTCTAAATAAAAACCTAACTTGTATTGTCCTATATCGCCTTGTATCCCTCTCCATATGGCAGTTCTATGCCACCTGTATTTAGTCCCTGTTTTTGATTATTGTGATCTTTTACATATTGACTTCAATGATTCCCTGTTTTGAGCATTTTTTTTTTTATTTTTAAATTAATCTTAATTTGTTTTTGTGATTTCCCTATTTGAGTTGATATCAGGATGTTCTGTTCTGTGACCTTGTGTTGTGCTGGTATCTGATATTATTGGTTATCTTACCAAGCAATTTCCTTTAGTACATCTTGTAGCTTTGGTTTGGTTTTTGCAAATTCTCTAAGCTTGTGTTTATCTGTAAATATCTTAATTTCGCCTTCATATTTCAGAGAGAGTTGTGCTGGATATATGATCCTTGGCTGGCAGTTTTTCTCCTTCAGTGCTCTGTCTATGTCATCCCATTGCCTTCTTGCCTGCATGGTTTCTGCTGAGTAGTCTGAACTTATTCTTATTGATTCTCCCTTGAAGGAGACCTTTCTTTTATCCCTAGCTGCTTTTAAGATTTTCTCTTTATCTTTGGTTTTGATGAGTTTGATGATAATATGCCTTGGTGTTTTTCTTTTGGGATCAATCGTAAATGGGGTTCGATGAGCATCTTGGATAGATATCCTTTTGTCCTTCATGATGTCAGGGAAGTTTTCTGTCAGCTGATCTTCAACTCTTCTCTCTGTGTTTTCTGTCCTCCCTCCCTGTTCTGTGACTCCAATCACACGCAAGTTATCCTTCTTGATAGAGTCCCACATGATTCTTAGGGTTTCTTCATTTTTTTAAATTCTTTTATCTGATTTTTTTTCAGCTATGTTGGTGTTCATTCCCTGGTCCTCCAGATGTCCCAGTCTGCATTCTAATTGCTTGAGTCTGCTCCTCTGACTTCCTATTGCGTTGTCTAATTCTGTAATTGTGTTGTTAATCTTTTGGATTTCTGCATGCTGTCTCTCTATGGATTCTTGCAACTTATTAATTTTTCCACTATGTTCTTGAATAATCTTTTTGACTTCTTCAACTGTTTTATCAGTGTGTTCCTTGGCTTTTTCTGCAGTTTGCCTTATTTCATTTCTGAGGTCATCCCTGATGTCTTGAAGCATTCTGTAAATTAGTTTTTTATATTCTGTGTCTGATAATTCCAGGATTGTATCTTCATCTGAGAAAGATTTTGATTCCTTTGTTTGGGGGGTTGTAGAAGCCGTCATGGTCTGCTTCTTTATGTGGTTTGATATCGACTGCTGTCTCCGAGCCATCACTAAGATATTGTAGTGATTTATTCTATGTTTGCTCACTGAGTCTTATCTTGTTTTGTTTTCTTTCATTATACGTGGATGGGCTACTAGATTGTGCTGTCTTGATTGTTGTAGCCCTTGACTTACTTATGACCTATTACCAACTGGCTTTGGCTGTTGCCAGATATATATGCCTGAGTCTTTTCACTATTCTTGAGTAGAATCTTATTTTGGGTCATCAAGTGTGTGACGCACCCTAACACCTATCCACCTCGAGAAGTAGTGGTGATAGTTGTGTGCACCAGATTCTATTAGCAGCTGGGGTTCACACTCCTGGGGGGGCAGGATGCTGACAGGCTTCCCCCGAGTGTCAGTGAGGTAGGTGTGTCTCTATTCCTAAAGCACCTTGGTGGGAGTGCTCTGCAGCTGTACCTTAGGTCCCCAATGCAAGTACCTCTACATGTTGGTAGGTGTCACCCTCCTTAGACCCCTAAGGCAAGAGGCTAGGTGGTCTGGGGGGAGCTTCAGCCCTCAGTTCTCTGTTGTGGGTCAGTTAGAGCTCTGTTGAATAAGCAGAGATATCAGACCTGGGAAACTTGTTTTTCCAGTAAATCCGCTAAAAAAAAAATGCAGTCAGATCCCTATCAGAAATGCCTTTGCATTATAATAGCCACCTTGTTCCCTGTAGAGATGAAAGCCCAAGATATGGATCATATATGCTTGGCTGGAGCTGGTTCTGTGTTTTTAGTCCAATTAGGGAAGGATTTTTGGTCCCTGGGTTTTTTGTGGTTGCTTCTCTCAGGCCAGAAGAATGGGTTAGGAAAAGACCAAAAAAAAAAGAAGGGAAAAGAAAAGCCACAGAGCTGGAGCCGTTCTCCCTCTAGCTCAGGAAATTGCAATGTTAATGAAGCCGCCTGGGAAGGGGAGGGGAGGGTTCAGAAAAACAGGGGAGAGTAGTACCCCGGAATATAGCCAAAGTTGCTTATCTTGCTTAGGATGACTATTTTGTTTGAGATTCCCGAGGGGCGTGTCGCCCATATGTGCTGGCTGTGTAGAGATTGCCCCCCGAGGGTCTAGCCCACAGAAGCTGTGGTCAGTTCCTCCGCTGCCAGTCCAAAGCCCAGAGTCAAGGTTCCCCTGCTGAGACGCTGCACTCCCGGCTCCAAAACCAGTCACTGCCTTCAGGGGATTTCTCCTCCCACCAGCCGCTCCGCCCGCGCAGACCGGCTGGGCCCCCTCCCGGGGTCAGTTCAGGGGGCTAGGGCTGCACCCCGTGTTTGTGCTGTCACAAGATGTTGTGTTCAGCACTCCTGCGCCCAGTCCTAAGCCCAGCGCCAAGGTTACCTGACTGGGACGCTGGCTCCGGGCTCCGGAAACAGTCCCTGCTTCCCCGCAGTTGTTCGTTCTCCGTCTCTGTCACTCAGGTCAACTCTTTAAATCTGTGTTTGTTGTTCAGGGTTTGTAGATTGTCATGTATGTGATTGATTCACTTGTTTTTCCAAGTCTTTGTTGCAAGAGGGATCTGAGGTTGCGTCTACCTAGTCAGCCATCTCGGCCCCCCTCCCAGTCAACCTTTCTTAAACCACTCTACCAACCGTCCGACCTTTGGTCTTTTCTTCACTGTCTAAATGTCTTTGAAGTGCTGTGGGATATCCTGAATAGTTCTAAAAACCTAAAGAATAAAGACTAGAAACCCTGTTATTTCAAAACCACACACGGTTTTCCTTTAAGGGCGAAATAAAAAGTTCCTTTGTTCTGGAGGAGAGAAAACCAGTTGATACCCAAAAACCAAACCCACTGCTGTGGAGTTGATTCTGACTCATAGCAACTCTATATAGGATCCCTTTATTACATAAATGAAAAGCAAATATTCGCCTATTGTTCTTGTAGTAAACAAAACACTATTAACTCAAATCTTTTTTTTTAAACTGAGACATTAAATGTTATATTGGTAATATAAATTGTTTTGTGTTTCTGGAGCAGATTAACATCTCTGATATATCCTTTGTGTTTGTTTTGTGGTAGGAGGAGATGAGAACTATTTTTTGGTTCTGTTTAAATTTAGAATGCCCAGTATTACAAAATGTTGCTCCTTCTTGGGAAGTTGTGGGCATTCTTATTCAAAAGGGAAGGCAGGAGAGGGGTAACTAAGGTTGTCAGATGCCTTCAGGGAGGATGTGGAATCTTCATCAGGTGCATTATTTGCACCTGACATTGAAAGAAGACTCTGGACTGGATAGGTGTTGTCCAATACCCACTGTTATGTAAGTCTGAATGGTACAGCGAATGCTGATGATGGATAAATTGTACTTCTTAGGACTAGGAGAGGCTATGCTCCATGAAGGGGGATGGCGTTTTCTCTGAAGTTGGTAAAAATTTCCTCCATCAATTATCCAAGAAATTGGATATAATCTGCCATAGGAAATGAGGATTTAGGAGATGGGGTTTTGTGGCTCAAGAGGTATGAAAGGACTTCTGTGTGGTGAGGAATGACCAGTGCAATGGCAGAGCATTAGGAGGATAATGAGGGCATCTATGCAAGGGAGTGCAGTGGAGGTGGCCCAGAGAGAGGAATCACACCCATTGGGGTGAGGAGGAGCTTCCACATGAATGGAGGTCAGGAGTAGCTGATATGGGAGGGTGGCTACATACAGGGAATTGATCAAATAAGTAAATATACTGAGAATAACAGTAGTTGAGTTCCACTGTTGGTGAAAAATAAAGGGAGTTACAAATATGGAAGAGAAGAAAATTAGTATGACCCTGTATTATTGCATTGGATTTGGAGTTTTGGTGTGAATTCACAGTGTTCTATATTCAGAGATAGATATAAAAATAAATTTAAATGATGTAAATGTCTTTCTCACATCTCATGCACAGCCACCATCCAGCTCTCATTGGCGGTTGGAGTGTTGCTATGAAGTTTAGCAGGTTTCAGCGGAGCTTCCAGACTAAGAGTATTTTTGCTTCAGTTTATTGTAATCTCTTAGATGGAAGTAAACCCTGGTGGCATAGTGGTTAAGTGCTACAGCTGCTAACCAAAGGGTCGGCAGTTTGAACCCACCAGGCACTCCTTAGAGACTCTAAGGGGCAGTTCTACTCTGTCCTATAGGGTCTCTATGAGTCGAAATCGACTCGACGGCACTGGGTTTGGTTTGGGTTTATTAGATGGAAAAATAATACAATTGTGTTGGAGATTTAAGTAAATATAAAATGCTTAAAGTAGTTCTTGGCACATATTAACTGCTTAGTAAATGTTAGCTATACATATTAGTTCCAGCCCATTATTCTCTCCTATGGTCGAGACCCTATATTCAAATGCCTACTAGAAATTTTCACTTGGATGCCCCACAATATGTTAGAAAATAAGTTCTTCAAGGCAAGACCCGTTCCTGCTTCCATGTTCCCTATCTTGATGAATATCTGAGTTAGATGGGTGCCATTTTGTTCCTAATTCTTTTTTTTTTTTTTTTGTACTTTTCCTATTCTATTGATGGTCAAATCAATCATATTAATGAATTTTCTTAATACCTTTCAGTTCATTCTTCTCCTCTTCCTTCCTCATTGTTACTTCCTCTGTTCATAATCCCATTGTCTCTCCTGTTAAATACTACTACAACCTCCTATCTACCTACTTCCTCTGCTTTTCCCCTTGACTGTCTCCAACCATTTTTCTTACTACCTTAAAATTTATCTTTCAAAAATGCAAATATGATCATGTCTACTCACTACCTTTAATGAGTTCACATTATCTTCAAGATAAAATACAACTTCTTAGTATGGTTTTCAAAGGCCATTCCCTCTGGCTTCAAATTTTGCCCTTTGTCCTTCCTCTGCTTTTTGCTTAATTATGTAGCTCAGAACTAACTGGGTCTCACATATGCCAAGGACTCTGTCCTAGATTTTCATGCAAATGCTTTTCCCTCTGTTTGGAATACTATTCCCCATCTTCTTTGTTCGGATAATTCTGCACTCTTTTAAGACTCAGGTCCTGCACAATCACCTCCAGGAAGATTTCCCTGAACCCTGCTTAGGTTAGGCCCTCTTTCCTCTTTTCTTTCTTCTTTTACAACATTAATCACATGGTCCTATAAATGCCTATTTAACTGTTTTTGCATTTAACTGTTTTTGCCATGACTCTGAAAATGACTGGAAGGCAGGGACTGTGCATATGTCTATTCATCTCCTATGCTATATTTCTAGCATTGTCTAGAACATAGAAAATATTTTTAAAATTTCTTGAATAAATGAATGATACCAGCTATTAGTGACTTTTCTCCTATTTCTCCATCATTTTAGACTGCCATATAATCAGAGCATATTGACAAATCATCATGCAATTATACTATATTGACAAATCAGCCAACTTTTATTTTCTATTCTCAGTGTCTGTCATTCAGTGAATGTGAATTAAGAGTGTATTCATTTAACACTTAAAAATAAATATGCAGTGTTTAGTCAATAAGGCACTGGATCAGAAATTAAATCTTTAATACCATTTTTTAAAAAATGTATACTTTTCTTTCAGGTTTCTTTGCCTGTAAGATGCGACCTCTCTAGAGCCTTCAAGATCCCAGGTCATTTTAATATTTTCTAACTTATTAGAGAGAAAAATAATTATTATATAGTAATTTTTCATTGTATCCATTTCTAGCATGTATGATACTGGCATTAAAAGCAGTTCCTACCCTCCAGCCAAGGGGTTATTTTCAGTTTTCCTAGTTTATAATTATCCAAACCTCATATGATACCAAAAAGCAACCAGGGCATTTTATATCACAAGGGTTAAGCCTTCATAAAACAACAAACACAACAACAGCCAATAAATAGTAAAAATGAGTCCCTTAAAAGTCTTTCACAAAAAACTAAAAGTAATATCTCCAGGGAAAGGCAGACATAGCTTTTATAAAGTTCTAGATTTTCAGAATATCCTTGAGTATGAATTCAGATTTGATGGCTTTAGTTCATGTGATTGAATCAAATATGACTAAAGAGTTTTGTTATTTATTTTTATATATTTATATGACCTGGGGATTGGTATTACAATATCTAGTTTATACAATGGAGTAATTAAAGTTCTAAACAATGGAATGGCCAAGGACTTCAACAATGGACCTAATTTTGGCTTTTTTACCCAATGATATACAAGTATTTGATGAGGAGCACCTTCATGTCCAGGATTCTTTCAGGGTTCCTAAGAAGCGCTGACTGCATGGGTCAACTCTATGCCATTATTATAAGGGAATCAGTCAAGCTGCATTCCCAGAATAATGAATCCCACTAAAAATAAAGATGAGAATATAGCAGGATAGTCTTCTATTGAGCCCTATGCTGTGACTTTCAATTGACCTTGAGAAGATAACTCCAACCTCTAATGCACGTATTGAAGATTAATGTTTATATGGGGCCCTGAGTATCAAGGATGATGGAGGTCATTTAAAATATCAAGAGGTCATTATAAAAGCAGAGTTGGTAGGGAAATCAACCCTTTTAAAGGGTAAAAAAAAAAGTTTAAAATGCAAAATGTAGAATACCCTTATCTTCCCAGACTCATATATCTGGTGTGGGACCCAGGAATCAGTATTTTTTTAAAAACCACTGCAGGTGGCCCATTGATCACATTTTGAGAAATACCCACCTTCATCACATGGATGACTTAACGGAGAAGCAAGATATCATTCTGTACTCTCTCTTATTAAAACCTAACATATTGACATTGTCCAGGTTCCATCAAAATACCACTTAAGTATATTGCATCAAGCTGAAATGACTTGAAAGTTCAGTCTGATCCAATTTACCCTTGATTGTATAGATGTGAACTTAGCTCCCCAAAAGACTTATAACCATATGTTCAAGGTAGATGCTGTCTGTGGTAGAAGAAAGCAGCAAACAGTCATTGATCAAAGGGTATTATATAACTTCATGAATTTCCTGCTAGGTTTGATATTAAAATCCTTAAGGAAAATCTAGTATATCAATTTAGTAGATCAAAAATCAACAGTGATATCTTTGGGTCAAAAAAAAGTTTAATTCTATGACAAAAAAAAATAATAATAAAGGAATTTTAAGACCAGGAGATAATCTTTCTATAAATCTTTGCATAATCCATTCTTTAGAAATCATAGAGGAAGGTGTTCTATTGATACTTTGGTAAAGCTTCTATTCTGTCTCCTCATTAAAATTGACTTCAGCTTCAAATTGATCTGCTTAGCATACAGCCATTGACTTTCTACCTGAAGGCATCTAAACACTCTCTGTCTAATCCAGAAGTAGTGATAAATCAATAGAAGTGATTCATGGCTTCCTTCAGGTGACTGAAACTTCTTACAGTCCTTTTCAATAAAACATCAAAGGGCTAGAAGGCTTTTTTGTTTGTTTGTTTTGGTTACTTGTTTTTAATGCTAAAATCACAAAATATTTATGATATTCTGGTAAGTAATATGTAAAAAGAATATTCAATGCAAAGGCAAAACAGAAGTGACCAGACCAGGAGTTTTCTGCTTGGATAAGATGTTTTGGATAGTTGAATCTTTGAGATATAGCCTTTATCTGTATGGTCAAAAAACTTAACTTTTTTTTTTTTTTGCAGAAAGCCTAGTTACTGTCATTTGGACTTTGTGACTTGTTGCATGGTTGATGCAACTGCGGCCATTGGCATGCCAGCCCCCAAAATGCACTCCAGTAACAACTGGGGACTTTATTTTAAAAGAAAAAAGTACCAGTGTGTACCATTATATATCAGGGAAAAGGTATTTTATCTTTTGTGGTTCTATTTCCTCATCTATAAAATGGCTATGAAATAACCTACTTCAATAGCAGGTGCTAAGTGTTGCCTTTCTTTTCCTTCAAACTAGAAGAAAAGAGTGGTGGAGGTAAGGTAGACAGAAGTAGGAGAAGGTTTATCTTCCTCTCATCCTTATATTACAGCTGGCTTTAGAAAGATCTGGCTGAGATAGTTGAACTCGAGACACCGTGATCTATCACAAAGACACATTAATAATAGTAATGGAAAAAAAATTGTATAGTTTTGCTTATACAGTTATTAATATAAGTCACTTCTAATATTTCTGAATATTAATTCTATAGAAATACATTCTTCCAATTTAACCAATGCCCTATATTATTAATTTTCACAGGAATATTCAGAGCTTGAATATTGAACATTGTATAATGGGAGGACATGTGGCTTTTACTTTAGAAATATTTGATAAAATTTTAACAATGAATTTTTATTGTATGTCTAATTCCAAGCATATAAGCATATTTTTAGTATAATCAAAGTGTTAATCACCATGTTTATTCAATTATTTTGAATAGGTTAACTGAGACTGGTCCTACCACTTCCTCATGGCACTATCTAAGAGTGAATTAACACATTATGCATACCTCCAACCTTGTTTTATTCTTTTACTTTAATTCTTGACTATTTCATCCCTGGAATTTTCTTTTTCCAAATTATATGTTCAATCCCTTGTTTAGACTTAACCAATCATTAAAATGAGCCTTCCCTTATGTTCTTTAAGATAAAAAGCATCTCCTTTTTGTGCTACTAATTTCATTTTTATCTAACCTTTTAAAGATCAGCCCGTTTGTCATGTTCATAGCAGAATACCAAGACCAGCTTGACTTTAGCAGAGATATTAGATAGTGTAGTGGAGACAACATGGCTATTCAATTCCCATCTTATTTGGTGTTCTTGACTGGAAGACAGTGAGGGGTACTGGGAGAAGCACTGGGCTGGAGGTGATACATATCCCAACTGTAGTTCTGCCTTTAGATCTGTACCTTTGTTTTTTAGGAGTGTAATTTCCTTATGAAACTCATAGAGTTGGGTTGGATGGGCTCATAGTTCTTCTCTAACTGGAAAATCATGAGAATCTATGGATCCATGGAACTCCTTATTATCAATAAATCCTCATGGGCACTACAAACTTATTATACTGTATGTGTAGACCTTGTCAAGCACTCCTAGACATATATGAATTTAGTATAATTTTTTAAAATTCTCATATTAGGTAGAATCTTGCCTGGGTAGCTCAGGATGATTTGTGGAAATTCTCACCAATTTCTTTCATAATGTAACATTAGTTCCTGTGTGTCCCTTATTTATTCCTATTCTTCTCTAAGAGACAGGACTGCATACTTAGCAGCTTGTGCAAGGCAAGATTCCATCCATGAACAATTTTAGCTTCTCTCCATTGTGCATGCAGGGAACACTGGACTGGGGAATCTCTTGGAAGAAGGCCAAGCATTGTTTACAAATCTATAGTAATATACTTCTCAGGTCCCTGTCACAGATTATTTATTGTTGTTCTTAACTTTTCAATATGTTTGATTTTACATTGAAAAAGAATAAGCAAATCTCAGAATAACAGTTATTTTGTTATTTTTTCTCTATGTTCCTAACTCCCCCCAACCAGTTGTAATAACCTGTCTCTACTGATGTTTTCAGCACCTCCTACTTTAGTATTAGCAGCAAATACAACTAATATTTTGTTTACCCCCTCTTCCATTTCCTCAATAAGTGTTTCATATTATTGGAGTCAATCCACCCCTGCAACACCCTATTAGAACTCAGGATATCATTTATCCTTGTCTCTGAATTTTAGTCTTTGAGACGGTATTTAAAATTCTACATAGCTGTGTTCATAGTGAACGCCGCTTGAGTATATTTTTGAAAATAAAATATTTTATGGGACTAATGCTTTGCATTCTGATGGCCCGTATAAAAATGAACTGGTATGATTTGCTCCAACTAAACAGTCTGCTCATTAACCATTAATTTCTGATATTTTAAGTTCATATATTTCCTTAAAAAATTTTTTTTTTCAATTGCTTTGCTCAGATTCAGAGGATACCATTTACAGGAATGCTCACTCTTCAGAAATCCTTGACTGATTATAGATTAACAACTGAATTTTCAAAAAGAACCATAAAAAGGAGTTTAGGTTTTATTACGAATGTGGTAGGATGCCATTGGAGGGTTCTGGACAGAGGAGTGCCACAAACTCATGGCTATTTTGTAATGATCGCTCTGTTGCCTGCGTGGGGCAGAAGCTGTAGAATGGAAACAAAAAGACCAACTAGGAGGCCCTGGCAGGAGCCCAGGTGAGAGATGTTTGGGGGTGAGCAAGGGTGAAAGCAGTGAAGATGGTGAGAAATGGTTGGATTTGGGATGTATTTTGAAGTCAGAACTGAGAATTTACTGAGGAACTGGATGTTTGATGTGAGGAAAAAGACGGCGTCAAGAATGAGCCTTGTTTATGTGCATGTCTGTGTGCATTTATTTGTGTGTGTCTTCTACTTCGTAATAAAGAAAAAAGCTAATTTCTTTATTTTAATATTTTTTAAAGGCATAACACCTTTAAAAACCCCACGTTTCATTTGGAAGAAAGAAGAGTATGATTCCACTTTTGTTTCTGTAGACTATGTTTTTAGTTTATGCAGAGGATGTGCATAGCCAAATAAACCTTGAGAATATTCTTAATATTGTTGAAGTAAGCTATAAACTACCCATGAAGTTCAAACACATAGTATTTTACATATGTGGTAATAATCTAAGGGAGAGTGCTCTGTGGGGTTGCATATTTCCCTGTCACACTCTCATGAGGCGGTGCTATATTGAATGTTTGAGATTAAGCACATCTTTTTTTTTCCCCCTTAAACTTAGTTTTTAGGCTTGGAGGGGTTGATTTTCTGTTCAATATTTCTTGTAGGCATTTGTACCTTTTCACCTGTTTTTTCTTTACATGTTTCATTGTTAACATATTTAAACTAATAAGTCCTACTTCATCCCTCATTTTCTTTATGTAATCATTTCATAGCTGGTTTCTTCAAAGCAACAAATTTATTTTCTAAACAGCAATTTTTAATTGACAATTTAGATTTTGCACTTTAAGTGACCATTTATATGCACATTACACCTTGTTTGTATGGCTGTGAAGCCAGGAAAGACGACTAGCTAACCAGCCACAGAATACATCAAATGTAGAGCTGACTGTAAAAATCATGGTGAGCTATAGCCAGCTCATTTGTATTTTCATCAGGATACATTGAATTGTGTAATTATGCCATTGTTCTTGAGTGGCACACTACAATTAAGGTACCTGTGATTATTGCCTAAGACCCTGGTAAACACAGTCTTGAATATTAAAAATAAATCAGGCATTCTGAGATTCTTTTGATGTTGTAGGCTTGCATGGATTTTGCAAAGTTCTTTTCTCTATATTTGACATAAACCCCAGCTTTATCTTTCTAGTTCCCTGTGTCCCTAGTGGGTGAATCAAGAAGTCTTTCTAGTCGGAGCTCTTTTTGGTCTTAATGATAGAAAAGAGTTTTCTAATTCCCAGAAGTGGATGATATTATTGACTACAATTCTCATCCACAAGAGTCTTTGGAAATCAGATGATCTGACTCTTATTCATTCTCCATGGATAGGTTATAACCTTTGCAATCAATCACACTGTAGGACTGACTTTCATGTTAACTGCCAACATGTCTCCAGGGTCTCCTTTCTCCAATTCTATTTTTATTTCCACATAGGGAACACTCTCCAAAGATGAAGAGAGTGTGGTGGTGGGTTGAGACTCCCAGGGAGTTGAAGTAAGAGCCTCAAGTGCTCTTGTTCCAAGGATAAACAAGATTGGGGCTAGTTTTTACTGCCCACAAAGAATTTTAACTGGTGTTGGATGTCTGCAGGGTGAATCAATCAAAGAAAGCAGATTCTGGGGATTTGGAGGGGAATACTAAATGAAGAGGAGGAAAACCCTGGGAAAGGAAAAGTGCATAGGGACAATGGGGCAGTGCTCTTTCCTATATCAAGGATACATGGTGCCATGTTTCCTGCACATTGCTAAGGGGTGCAGATCAGCCATCAAAGATGTAAGCAAAATGCTGGCAAGTTGTCTGAGTCGAGCAGTACTTTGTAAATGCTCAACAATATGAACAGCATTTATTTTTGTTGTTTTGTTATTATATTGAGCCTGTTTTTTCTCATAATGAATATAGCTTGGGTGACCAGTGGCCCACACTTGGAGTCAGTGAAAAATAGTTTTAACTGATCTACATAGGTATCTAATTTTATACCAACTTTGGGTCCACACATGCTCTGCATTCACCACTTAAAATCCACTGCTACATGCTACGTTACAACGGTCATGAGATTGAATCTTTACACAGGTACTGAAAATTCCTGTCAATTGAACATGATCGTAAAAAATAGATGCATGTCTCTCAGCAGCTCTTTTAATAATAAACTAAGAGTGGGGGAGATAGCATTGTTCATGCTTCTCCATTTCTTTGCAAACTTACACATCATGTATGAATTAATCTATCTAGCCATATCTACTTTTATAGATGCAGGAGAAGGGATGATGATGGGTCCCAAAGTATCTACATTTATTATTGTAATTATCATTTTTGTAACCACTGAGTGAGTGGAGAGAGCAAGGGACTGGGCTACAGACCTTTTAAACAGAGTTGTTAAGTGCAGTATTAGAAAGTTGACAATATTATTAGCCAGTAACTCTAGGATGCGTGCCTCATAGTGTTTATGGATAAACTTTATTATCTTAGTGCTATTATACCTATTGCCCCATAGTACTTCAAGGGGATGAAAAATGGAATAATAATGGGTTAGCTCAGGCAGGTAGAATAATAAGACATCAAATATTTTTGCCGTTGGAATGGGAAGTGAAGAACTTAGAAAAGCCCTGATGGTTCAAATGTTGCAGAATATCTTCCTGACTTTTGAGTAATTACTAGCATTTCATGCAGTTCTCACAAGCCTACCCCTCTCTGGTGTGTTAAATGGAACAAACAAATAAAAATCTTGTATTTATTGGTTCTGTAAACAAAGAAACATTCCTGCATTTTCTTATTTTCACATTACTGATAGGATGTTATTACACTTCCAGCTTTCTATTCCTCTCAACAGTGATAGGTTCTACATGTAAATCTTACGTGTATTTCCACATGTAAATCTTACGTGTATTTCCACATGTAAGTCTTACGTGTATTTCCACATATAAGTCTTTTAACCAGTTGCCGTCAAGTCGACTCCGACTCATGGCGACCCCATATGTGTCAGAGTAGAACTGTACTCATAGGGTTTTCTATGGCCGATTTTTTGGAAGTAGATCCCCAGGACTTCCAAGTCACATGGCCACCTGGATTTCCTAATTCTAGAATGCCTTGTTTTAGATAGAATGGCATATATTTGCAAACTGAAATCAAGAAATGGTTTGTCTTTATGATGAATAATATCTTTTGCCTCACTGGTGGGGTAGTGGTTAAGTGCTACAGCTGCTGACCAAAAGGTCGGTACTTTGAATCCACCAGGTACTCCTTGGAAACCCTATGGGGCAGTTCTACTCCATCCTATAGTGTCGCTATGAGTCGGGATTAACTTGATGGCAACGAGTTTGTTTGTTTTGGCCTTACTTGCCTTAAAGTCTATTTCATCTAAAATGTAGTTAAACAGTTTTTTATTTAGTTGACGTGTTTAGAATTCAGGAAATTTCCTATAAAAATCTGACATTTTTAGCTTGTAGCAGTCTGCTTCTGTAAAGATCACAGCCTTGGAAAGCAGTTCTACTCTGTCCTACAGGGTCACTGTGAGTCAGAATCAACAGGTTGGCAATTTGTTTGTTTGTTTTCTTGTTATACTGGCCTCAATCTTAAATTAACAGGAGCTGAGCAACAGAATCAGATGTGGAATGTGGCTTCTGCTGGAGACTGGTACTGGAAGATGAAGACAAAGAGCCCTAAAATGCTGAACAGTTGGGAAAGCATATACCTCTTCAAAGCTTATAAAGAAGCCAAATCACTGTCTTATCCTAATCATCACCCCTACCCCTACCTTCTAAAAGCAAGAAACCGTGTTGGGAGGCATGATTCAGCTGTGTAATGAATGGCTGGCCTAGGAGCCTTTTTCTGCCTCTCCCCACCCAGTAGGTGTAATCTGCTCAGTAATCCCCTCCTCCACAATTTCCTTCAAACTAAGTGATGGGGGCTCTGAAAACAATTGCAGAGCTTAGAGGTACCTATAAGAGGAAACCCTGGTGGCATAGTGGTTAAGTGCTCATGCTGCTAACCAAGAGGTCAACAGTTCAAATCCACCAGGCGCTCCTTGGGAACTCTGTGGGGCAGTTCTACCCTGTCCTATAGGGTCACTATGAGTCAGAATTGACTCGACGGCAGTGGGTTTGGTTTTTTTTTGTTATAAGAGGTGGTACTGTTACCCTGATTCCTGTTGGATCTCTGTTTCGGCAGCACACTTTTTGTGTTTTCTGTGCATATATTAGTGGGAGTGGGGGCGTGGGAATGAGGAAGAAATTTGGAGAGAGACAGCAGGTCTAGATTGGGGTCACATGTGAAACAGGTTGCTTTCCTACTGCTTGATGTGATAAGAATATAGGAATGCTCTATGGGTCAAGTAGACATGGCAGAAGGTAGTTGGTTGAGCCATCTTAGAGGTGTGTTGTCTAAAAGAATTGACTACTGGGCTTGGTGAGGATAACTCCTAAGAAAGATGTGAGGTATACCACCAGGGGTGGGAGATGAGGGAGTAGTGAGAAGGGAAAAGAGACCGAAAGATTTGGTGAGGCTATGCCTTACAAGCAGATCATGCCCAAGAAATGTGAGGGGAATTTTAAAGGACAAGGAAGACATGTCCATGTCACCAATACCTGATTCAAAAAGAAGAAAAAGATGGAGGGAAGGCAAATAAAGAAAAAAAACTTCTCTGCTAGATAAGGACCATATACACAAATTTTATTTGCGTGTAGGATCATTTTGGTAAAATACTAGAATTTCAAGAATGAAAATAAAATTAAAAAATCCTCAAGGCGTAAACAAGTTCTTTACAAAAAGAATCAGTGGTATCAAACTTTTTATTTGTAACATTTCAAGTTAGAAGACAGTGGAATAAGAACTACAGGCTCTGCACAAGAAAGACTGAAACCTGGGAATTCATTATTTAGCCAAGACTCCATTTACTTGTTAAGAGAAATGAAGGCTTATCTTGTTATCACTTACTATTTCAGTGATAAAATGGAAAGAAAAATACCTGTGGATATACGATAGTCAAAAATTACAGTGACCACCCACATACTCAGTATGAGGAAAGTACTTGGAAGAGGATTCTAATGAAGTGACAAATAACTCACAATAGAGACCTCGAGAAAGAGAAGAAGCAGTAATGAAAAATAAACCTCCCCATCCCTTTGTACATAGATGAATAAATAGATGGATGATGTTAAATAATGATGCATTAGATGAAAAACCAACAAATAGTCTGGGTCAAATAGTACGAGAGGAATTTGGCAAAATTAATAAGTTGAGGTAGGAGAGAGAGTTGAGGAGAAAGGCATTTCAGAAGTTTTACCTTTTGGGCATGGAGGAAGAAACATTGTTGGGGGAGAAACTGTGCATGTCTTGTTTTCATATGATAGCTGAGATACAAGTGTTCAATTAAGTGTTTCATTAGGATCCTGTTTTTTTCTGTGAAGAGAATAATAAAGAAGGACTTTCAAATTGACTAGGGGGATAAACAGAATGAATAGTTACTGATTATTACCAACTAAAACATAGATAGTGAAAATCGGAAACTAAAGAATGGTACTGTAGGTGCTGTCGAGCCAGTTTTGACTCACAGAACTGCCCCTTGGGTTTTTCTAGGCTGTAATCTTTATGGGAGAAGATCTCCAGGTCTTTCTCCCATGCAGCCACTGGGTGGGTTTGAACCACGAACCTTTCAGTTAGAATCCAGAGCTACTTAACTGTTGCACCACCAGTGCTCCATAAAGAATGGTAGTCAAAGTAAATAAAAATGGAAAGAATGAAACAAAATACATCAGATAGTACACTACACATGAAGGCTTTAAATCCCTTTTAAAAGTCTGAGATTGAGTTTGGATCAGAACGAAATCTTCAGCAAAGTGTACCTCACAAGAAATACACTTAAAATAAAATGATAAAAAAGAAGAAAATGGACAGAAATGTACTGGGCAATTGCAAATAAAAAACAAGTGACAATGTAGAATTTAAATTAAAAACACTGAACAGGATAATCATTACTTGTCAGTTTGTCATACTGTGGTGGCTTGTGTGTTGCTATGATGCTGGGAGCTGTGCCACTGGTATTTCAAATTCCAGCAGGGTGTCTCATGGTGAAAGTTTTTAGTGGAGCTTCCAGACTAAGGCAGAAGAAAGGCCTGGCAATCTACTTCCAAAAATTAGCCAATGAAAGCCTTAAGGATTATAATAGAATATTGTCCAATATAGTGCTGGAAAATAAGTTCCTAGATTTGAAGGTACTCAAAACACACTGTGGCTGCTGCGTTGGACTAGTGCATAACAAAGATTGTGAAGATGGTACAAGACCAGGCAACATCATGTTCTGCTGTACACAGGGTTGCCATGAGTGGGAGCCACCTCGACAGCAAGTAGCAACAACACAAGCAGAATAAAAAGGAAATTAGGTAACAATACAGGAGCCCTGGTAGCACAATTATTAAATGTTTAGGTGCTAACCAAAGGCTGGGATTTGAACCCACCCAGCGGTTCCATGGGAGAAAGACCTGGCGATCTACTTCTATACTGATGACAGCCAGCTCTACTCTGACCCATGGCATCACTGTGAGTTGAAAATCAACTCAATGGTACCTAACAACAAATCGTAATGATAAAAACTATGAATTATGAAGAGATTGTAACAAACACCATCCTGTATTTATAAATATCAGAGTTGATGTAGAGGCCACAACTAATTTGAATGACATGTAAATAAAATTGTGATGAGAGATTTTAGTATATTTCTTTCTTAATTGGAAATATTTGACAATCAAAAATAAAGACATGAAATAATATATATATATTACATTATATATGTAAACATTATTAGGATGATATATATATTTGTAAAAAATTTAAAAGCAGATTCTTTACCTAATGAGTAAAATAAATTATATGCCAGATTTTATATTAATAACTTAATAAAATAAAAAATTAATAATTAAATTAAATAAATGATACTAAAAATGCTAGCTTCTTGGGAAATTAAGAAACATTCTGTCAGATAACTTTTGGATCAGGGAAAATGAAAATGAAGATGACTAAATTACTATCAAAAAAGCAATAAAAAGAAAAGCACTTCATTCCAAATAAGAGGGCACAAAGAAAAACCTGTAATCAAACGAAAATTAATAAGCTTAAATGACTTCATTAGACTAAAAATAAAGAATATTACTATTTCTCTTAAAAAATTGGAAATTGGATAGTAAGATAAATGAAGAAACTAGGAAAGGGGAAACTAATAAATACAGATGCTAAAATTAATGAAACAGAAAACAAAATAAAAAATGTTTGTAAAAAGGTTAACTGTGGTGGTGCTCTTGTTAAGAGCTCAGGCTGTTAATCAAAAGTCCAGCGGTTCGAATCCAACAACCACTCCTTGGGAAACTTATGGGGCAGTTCTACTCTGTCCTGTAAGGTCTCTGTGAGTCAGAATCGACTCCATCACAACATGTTTTTTTAAATCCCAAATGGAGTTTTTGGAAAGAAAAATCAAAATGACAAATACCATATTAGCCCGATAAGGGAGAAAAAAATCAAGAAAGTAAATATATCCTACATAAGGAATTAGACAAAATATAAATACTGAAGAGAATTGGACAAATACTCCAAAAGAAAGAAAAATTTGATGACATCAATTAATATAAAAGAGATTACAAAGATGACTGGTGGTTAAAATAAAACACTAGGAGAAGATATTTAAAGCTAAATTCCAGTTACTTAAACTATGTCAGACCATTTAAAATGGTGAATAAGTCCCAATTATTTTATAAGGTGAGGATATATTTAATATAAAAAATAACATCTGTAATATTCCATAGAAAACTGTTGACAAAACTCTCTGATGAATATAATTGCAAAATCTATCACCAAACAAAATCCAATAATGTGTGGGTGGTTCAATAATAGGAAATATGTTGAAGTAACTCAAAATATCCCTCACCCTGTTGGAGAAAAATAATAAGATCATATCAATAGATTTTGAAAAACATTTAATAAAAGTCAATAGTGTTTTCTAATAAGAGTTCTAAGATAGTAAGAGAATGAAACTGTTGTCACTGTTAGGTGTTCTCAAGGCGGTTCTGACTCATAGCAACCCTACGTACAACAGAGCAAAACACTGCCCACTCTTGTGCCATCTTCATGATCATTGTTATGCCTGAGCCCATTGCTGTAGCGACTGTGTCAATCCATCTCACTGAGGGTCTTCCTCTTTTTCACTGACCTTCTACTCTACCAAGCATGATGTCCTAGAGGCAGGGCCAAGATGGCGGAGTAGTCAAATGCTTCCTGTGGTCCCTCTTACAACAAAGACCTGGAAAAACAAGTGAGTCAATTATGTATGACAATCTAGGAGCCCTGAACATCAAAGGCAAAGTTGAGGAATTGGACTGAGTGGCAGAGTGGGGGAGAGATGGTTCAGAAGCAGTGAGAAACTGCCAGACCTGACCCAGTGGGAATCGGACCCTGTAGGCTGGATTGCCTGGCAAGCACAGTGAGGCAAGGAGTGGCCTTTGGGACATGTTTTCCACACTGGGGGAGACTGAGTGGCAGAGAGTCTGCTCAACTCTCCAGAACCAGTGAGAAGCGGCCCTTAATCTGCAAAAGATAAGTACATACATCTAACCTACCATGCAGATCAAAAAACACCTCATTTGGGAGGAACCTCTATCCCTGCTTCCTCCCTGCTCTGCACTGGGTCTGGGGCCAGCTTCAGCAACTGCCTACTGCCGCTTCCCCTGGACTGGAAGTACGGCCCATCAAACTTCCTGAGCCATTCTCCTGGCCTGGGAGAGGGAACAAATTAACAAACAGGAGAAAATAATCTGCCGGTTCCCCTAACCTGGGAACTCAAGGCAGGTACATCTCCTTTGCTTAGGTACAAGCATAAGGGGTCCACAGATTTCAAATGCCTTTCACCCCTGCATAGACCTGTGTGGGCCCATTTTAACAGCGTAGGCCCTCATTAGCACAGTAAAACAGGGTATATACTTGAAGCCTAACTTCACTATATCGGCTATATGGTGGAGTGGCAGGTTTGTGACATTTAACACTGCTCTGTCCATTAAGCAGGATCCTTACCTACCTACATCAAGGGTCTGAGAACTGGTGGCTTTACCCACGTCACCTAACCACCTGCAACAGGGGTCCAAGAATAAGTGGTATCTCTCAGTCCTTACAGCCAACAGCATTGAGTGCCCATAGTCTGGCTGCAAAACTTACCTGCCTGGGTATTCTAGGGAACAGGGACATGCTTTCCTCCCAGACACTCAGGGACAGCCGTCAGTCCCTTGCCTTAGCACATGACCTCCTACTACAGCCAGATCCAATCACCCTGCTTGTCTAGGGCTGTAGGTAAGAGTCTGCACCACACACTTGGTGACCAACCATCTGGACACCTGAGCTGAATCCATATAAGAAAAGTAAACGGACTCCTGGGCTTGCGTACATGGTAACAAATCTAACCACCTGGTGACAGAATGTTAGAGCTTCAAAGATGCCAATAATCAAACTAGTTCACACAAGCAGCCTATTTGGGCATATCAAAACAATTATATTAAATTGGGCAAAATAAAACAGGAAGCTAGGACACAGTAAGCAAACATAAAATAAATATGTTAACTTACTGATGACTCGGAGACAACAGTCACTATCAAATCACGTAACGAAGCAGAGCATGATGCCTTCAGCAAGTTCCCAAAACAAATAACCAAGAAATCTTCCAGAGGAAGACAACTTCCTGGAGTTACCAGAGCAGAATACAAAAGATTAATATACAGAACTCTTCAAGGGATCAGGAAGGAGATCAGGCAAAATGTAGAACAAGCCAAGTAACACATGGATAAAGCAATAGAGGAACTTAAGATTGTAGAAGAGCACAATGAGAAATTTAACAGGCTGCAAGAATCCATAGAGAGACATCAAACAGAAATTTAGAGAGTCAACAACAAAATTTCGGAATTAGACAACTCAATAGAAAGTCATAGGGGAAGAATTGAGGCAATGGAAGTCAGAATTAGTGAGACTGAAGATAAAGAACTTGACACCAACTTATTTGAGGAAAAATCAGATAAAAGAATTTAAAACAATGAAGAAACCCTAAGAACTATGTGGGACTCTATCAAGAGGAATAACCTATGAGTGACTGGAGTGCCAGAATGGAGGGGGTGGGGGGGGAGGAATAACAGAAAATATGAGAGAATTCTTGAAGATTTGTTGGTAGAAAACTTCCCTGATACTGTGACAGATGAGAAGGTAGCTATCCAAGATGCTCATTGAACCCCAAACAAGGTAGATCCCAAAAGAAAGTCACCAAGACATATTATAATCAAACTTGCCAAAACCAAGCACGATGTCCTTTTTCAGGAACTGTTCCCTCCTGCTAAGATGCCCAAAGTACATAAGTCCTCCCATCCTCTCTTTTAAGGAACTTCCTGGCTGTACTTCTTCCAAGACAAATTTGTTTGTTCTTCTGGAAGTCCCTTGTATAGTCAATATTCTTCGCCAATTCCATAACTTAAATTCACCAATTCTTTTCTGGTCTTCCTTACTCATGGTTCAGCATTCACACACATGTGAGGTGACTGAAAATACCATGACTTGGGTCAGGTACACTTTAGTCCTCAAAATGACATCTTGGCTTTACAGCATGTTAAAGAAGTCTTTTGCAGAAGATTGCCCAAGGCAGTAGGTTGTTTGATTTCTTGACTGCTGCTTGCATGAGTCCAAGTAAAATGAAATCTTTGACAACTTCGATATGTTCTGTTTATCATGATGTTGCTTATTTCTGTGGTTATGAGGATTTTTGTTTTCTTTGTGTAAAGGTGTAATCCATTCTGAAGGTTGTAGTCTTTGACCTTTATCACTAAGTGCTTCAAGTCCTCTTCGCTTTCAGCAAGCAAGGTTGTGTCACCTGCATATCGTAGGTTATTAATGGGCTTTCCTCCAAAAATGATTTTGCAATCTTCTTCGTATAGTCCAGCGTCTCGGATTATTTGCTCAGCATATAGATTGAAAAGGTATGAAGATAGAATACAACCATGATGCACATCTTTCCTGATTTTAAACTATGCAGTATCTACTTGTTCTGTTCAAAGGCCTGCCTCTTGGTCTATGTACAGGTTCCATATGAGCACAATTAAGTGTTCTAGAATTCCCATTCTTTGCAATGTTACCCATAATTTGTTGTGATCCACACAGTTGAATCCTTAGTCAATAAAACATAGGTAAACATCTTTCTGGTGTTCTCTGCTTACAGCCAGGATCCATCCAACATCAGCAGTGATATCCCTCATTCCATGTCCTCTTCTGAATCCAGCTTGAATTTCTGGCAATTTCCAGTTGATGTACTACTGCAACTGTTTTTGAATTATCTTCAGCAACATTTTATTTGTATGAAATAGTAATGATATTGTTTGATAACTTCCACATTATTTTGTATCATCTTTCTTTGGATTGGGCAGTAATATAAATCTCTCCCAGTTGGTTGGCCAGGTAGCCATTTTCCCATTTTTTTTTTGTATAAACGAGTGAGTGCCTCCAGTTCTGCTTCCATTTGTGAAACATCTCAGTTGGTATTCTGTCAATTCCTGGAGCCTTGCTTTTTGCCAATGCCTTCAGAGCAGCTTGGATTTCTTCCTTCAATTACCATTGTTGATCATATGCTACATCCTGAAATGGCTGAATATTGACAAATTCTTTTTGGTACAGTGACTCTGTGTATTCCTTCCATCTCCTTTTGAAGTTTGTGTCTTTCAAGTTTTTGCCCATGAAATCCTCCAATATGATAACTTGAGCCTTGAATTTTTTCTTCAGCGCTTTTACTTGAGAAATGTTAAGCATGTTCTTCTCTTGGTTTTCAAGCTCCAGTTCTTGGTATATTTCATTATAAAACTTTGTCTTTTTGAGCTGCCCTTTGAAATTTCTGTTCAACTCTTTTACTTCATCATTTCTTCCATTCACTTTGGCTAGTCTGTGTTCAAAAGCAAATTTCAGAGTCTCTTCTGACATCCATTTTGGTCTTTTCTTTCCTTCCTGTCTTTAACGACCTCTTGCTTTCTTCATGTATGTTGTCCTTGATGTCATCCCACAACTCTTTTGGTCTTCAGTTGTTAGTGTTCAATGCATCAAATCTATTCTCGAGATGTCTCTAAATTCAGGTGGGATATACTAAAGGTCATATTTTGGCCCTCATTGACTGTTACAATTTTCTTCAGCTTCGACTTGAACTGACATACGAGCAATTGATGGTCTGTTCCACAGTTGGCCACTATCCATGTTCTAATTGATGATATTGAGCTTTTCCATTGTCTCCACAGATGTAGTTGATTTTATTCCTGTGTATTTCACACTGTGAGGCCCATGTGTATACCCATTACTGTCAAGTATATTCAGACTCATAGCAACCCTATAGGACAGAGTAGAACTGCTCCATAGGGTTTCCAAGGAGCAGCTGGTAGATTCAAACTGCCAACCTTTTGATTATCAGCTAAGCTCTTAACCACTTCGCCACCAGAGCCCCCATGTGTGTAGTCACCATTTATCTTGTTGAAAAGAGGTATTTATGATGAATAAGACATTGGTCTTACAAAATTCTATCATGTGATCTCTGGAATCATTTTTATCACTGAGACTATGTTTTCCAACTACTGATCCTTCTTTGCTTCCAACTTTTGTATTCCAATCACCAGTAATTATCAGTGCATCTTGATTGCATGTTTGATGAATTTTATACTGCAGAAGTTGGTAAAAATCTTCAATTTATTCATCTTTGGCATTACTGTTTGTTGTATAAATTTGGATAATAGTCATATTAACTGGCCTTCCTTTTAGGTGTGTGGCTATTATCCTACAATGACAGCATTGTACTTCAGGATAAATCTTGAAATGTTCTTTTTGACAATAACTGTTATGACATTCTTCTTTGTCATTCTTGGCATAGTAGTCCATATGATTGTGCAATTCAAAATGGACAATACTGGTCCATTTCAGCTCACTGATGCCTAGGATGTCAAACTTGAAGTGTTCCACTTCATGATTGACATCTTCCAGTTTTCCTTGATTTATACTTTTTACATTCCACATTCTGATTATTAATGGATATTTGAAGCTGTTTCTTCTCATTTTGAATCATACTATATCACCAAGTGAAGGTCATGAAAGCTTGACTCCATCCATGTCATTAAGATTGGCTCTATTTTGAGGAAGCAGCTCTTTCCCTGTCATATTTTGAGTGTCTCTCAAACTGAGGGGCTCATCTTCTGGAACTACATCAGAAAATATTCCACTACTATCTGTAAGGTTTTCACTGGCCAGTTTTTTCAGAAGTAGATCATCAGGTCTTATTTCCCAGTCTTCCTTAGTCTGGAAGCTCCACTGAAACCTGTCCACCATGGGTGACCCTGCTGGTATTTGAAGTACCTCTGGCATAGCTTCCAGCATAACAGCAACACTCTAGCCACCAAAATATGACAAGGTGACAGAAGAGTGGTGATTGAAACTAGTTAAGTATAATAAATATTTTTCAACAAAAACCTATGTAAATATCATCCTTATCTAAATGAATTGTAAATTTAATGACTTTACAGGTAGAACTCCATTTTTTAGTTGTTGGATCATATGATTTTTAAATTCGTATAAAAATAGATTAATGAAGATGACTAAAACCATGAGTAATAATGTGACTTGCTTTTCCAAAGAGCATAACAATAAAGCTAATGCAATCAAATTAATATGATAGTGGAAGAGGAGTAGACAAATTAAAATATACAACAGCATAATAATATCCAGAAATAGTTCCTAGTAAATACGAATTTTTTTGCATAACAAAAGTTTTTTTTTTTTTTTTTTTCCGATTCATTTTGAAAGGAATATTTAGTAAATTGTGCTGGTACAGTTGGATATTTATTTAGGAAAAAATAAAGTTGAACTCTTGTCTCATACTACATATTATAAAGTAATTTAAAAAATAATGACTTTTTTTAATAAGAGAGAATCATAAAGATATATTCAGTAGGGTGATGGAGTTGGTCCATATCAGCTTGCAAGAGTCACATGCATGCTTCTCTCCACACATACTCTGGTGTCCGTAGTATCTTCTTCAGGGTCAAACTTTGTATTTTTTTTCTCAAGATTTGAATCTGGTTACAGGTCTAGAAGAAATGAGACATGCTGGGGTTGGGTCTTGATAAGAAATACCATCCTTCTAGAAGGCTACCACCTTGGGCACATTCACTACATGTTCTTTAGTCAGGAGAGGAAGAACCTCCTTGTAGAGGACAGCCTCCACAGTAGTGGACGCTTGGTGGAATTTGGGTATTCAAGGTCCTCAGCTTCATTGGAATCTATCCAAATATCTTTTAAAATTTTCAGAGTCCCACTCTTTCCAAGTCAAATCCATGGATTAATGTAAGAGACTCTGTGAAATTATGAATTTGATTTGCGTTTTAATTTAGCCACTCATAGGATCAGGCTTTGGGTTTGGTTTTCAAAAATTGCAAACCTGCTACTAAAAGCAGTAAGTTATTTTTTCAGGACAGTCATAGATGTTTTGGGTTCCTTACTCAGACCTTGAGTTGGGAATTTTAAACCCTGAATTCATAATTATCTTTTTCCAAGTTTTCTAGTACAGTTAAAAATAGCCAATCACTTTTCTCTCCTCCGTCTCTATTTTCATTATAATTTCCTTTTTAGCAGGTACTTGGTCACCAAAGTCTTACCTGTTATAGGCACCTAACTCCCAAGTAATATCAGGTGAAAATTTAAGAGTCTATAGCTGTATTTCATGGCCCATCAGTACCCTATTTACCTCTGGCAAGAGATTATTAATGCCTTTATATCTAATCACTTCATAGAACCAATTCCAGATTTCCCTCTTTAAGATTCTGTTCTCCTGGAATCACTCCTAGTCCCAAAAGCTATATCAGTGTGGGTTTGGACAGGAAAATTGAGCCATTACAGTAGCATTACAGGAATAAGTGGTTTAATGTGGGAATTAATGTTTACAGAAATTTGGGTGTAGCTGGCAGAGTGATTGTAGGGAAGGTTGCAACTGGAGGATCAGAGAACCTTGCATTAACTAGTTCATTCTGGAGAACTGGCATGAGTGAAAGAGCTTGCAGGGATGTCCCTGGAGTTATGCACATTAAACTGTGAAGTGGGTTCTCACAGGCAGGCCTGAGACTAATGAAGTCATTGTATCTGATTCCCATGACACCTTCTGCTTCATATCTGCCTATAAAATATTTTGTGAGGTGATCTCTTTGCAAACTCCAACCTGAAAACATACAGGAAAGGAGATTCTGTGAAACTGTGTTCTAAAACTTGAATAGGAGTTGTAGTGGTTGTCAGGTTTTCAACAGAAAATCCAGAAAACTTAGTTCCTGTCTCTGATAAAACCAAACCAAATCCATTGCTGTCAAGTCGATTCTGACTCACACTGACCCTACAGGACAGAGTAGAACTGCCCCATAGGGTTTCCAAAGCTGTAAATCTTTACAGAAGCAGACTGCCACATCTTTCTCCTAGGGAGTGGCTGCTGGGTTCCAACCCCAGAACTGTCTGTCAGCAGCCAAGTGCTTAACCACTGTGCAACCACGACTCCTTTCTGATACCCAAAAAAACAAACTCACTGCTGTCGAGTCAATTCCGACTCATAGCGACCCTATAGGACAGAGTAAGACTGCCCCGTAGAGTTTCCAAGGAGTGCCTGGCAGATTCGAACTGCCAACCTTTTGGTTAGCAGCCATAGCACTTAACCACTACGCCACCACGGTTTCCTCCTTTCTGATAGGGTTTTCTAAATTCCCAAATTTTAAAACGTCCAGTCTTTGTTAGCAATACTCTGATATTATTGTGTTCCCCTGCCATTTTTTGAGTTCCTTGTGTCAGGTATTATCCTTTAATGTGGAGATACAAAGACAAGTCACATTTCATGCTTTAAAATCTCATAGGATAACAGGGAAAAAAAAAAGCATGGAACAAATAGATGACATACATTTTAAAGGTGATTCAGTAATGGTATAATCCAAGATAGAATGGGGGAAAATAGATGTTTGTCAGGTGAGCAAGGTGAAGAAGGTCATTCTAAGGAAAGAGAACAGAATGTGAAAAGGCATGAGTTCATATTTGGAAGAAATTCAACTAATTCTGTATGGTTGGAGAAAGTAAGTGTTCAAAGAGACAGTAGAGATTAAATTGGAAAACAGATGGAGGTAAAGTTAGGAAGAATTTATATAATAGATTTAACAGTTTTTTTTTTTTTGGTAGGAAACAGAAAGGTATGAAAAGATTTAAGCTCTGGAGATTTGTGTTCTATAAAATCATTTCTGTAGTGATATTATGGAGGAACTGGAGTGGGTCAAGGTCAGAGACAGAAACTATGTTAGGAAGCAATTGAAAATTACATAAATTCAAGTAAAAATTACATAAATTTTGTGATAGTTGAAAAGGAGGGAGTGATTTCAGAAGGAGGACACACAGAACTTAGTGAGTGATTGACGAAGCCTAGAGATGTATGGGGAGAGAAGATCTGGACTATCCTTCCTGGTTCTGGCTTGGTTGACCAGATAAATAAATGGCAAGAACCATTACCTAAACTAGGAGCTCAAGCCAATGTATTCTTTGTAATAATTGAACTATGGAGAAATATATTGACCTGTGTTATTACTTTGAAACAGAACAATTTTTGAAGTCATAAGAATGAACAAAATGTTCCTCTAGTCTATCTCCCTGGTACATCAAAGAACATACTTTAACAATATCAAAATAAGAAATGAATGTGTAAATTTAGCTACTCCACATGTCCTTTCATATTTGTCAATTAAAAACCATTGTAATAATATGCTGTGAAGGTCAGAAAATGTAGGCAAAGGTGTAGGAAATTTATGGAATATAATTCTTTTTTAATCTGAGTGATTCACTTTATACAAGTCAAGGCATTCTTCATTTGCTTACTTTTTTTTCTTCTCTTATTCTTTTTGCTTCTTCACTCAATTTGCAAATTCTGTGGGTTCACAATCTATACCTTTATTTCATAGTTATCATCCTACTATATTCCTATAATTCTAGTCATCAGTATACTTTCTAGATAAATATATGAATAATTTAATCAATAAATCAATGAAATGAAAATAGCTATATTATCACAATGTAATAATTAGAGTAAGGAGGCTTACTTCCTGGCCTCAGTTCTGTCACTTGGGCAGGTGACTTAATTCTCTTTGGGGTTGAGTGATTACTTTTATTTTTGTACTTGGCAGATTATATTTTAATGTATTTATTTTTAGGACTACCTTACTGTCAATGAGCTCTGAGGGTAGGTTATGCATCCTAGACATCTTTGTATTCCCAACAATTAACCTGGTGCCAAGCATATGGTGAACTCTTAATGAATAGTAATTGAGTGATTGAATAGTTGATTAATTATCAGAGTCTGACAGAAGTTTATGGTCTGGAAGATGGGGTCAAAACAATATCTGGAAAGTCTTTAGTATCTAAGATCAAGAAGAGATAAAAAAAAAGGTTTGAAAGAATAATACTAAATCAGTGGTAAAGCTGGGGATAAGCTTGGTAACCTTGACTCCAGTAGAGCAACTCAGCAATTGGGGTTAAAAGGCAAATATATACAAGAACGGTTTGTATCTGGCTTATTTTAATTTTTTAGCTAATTGTGAGAAGTACTGAGCCTGATAATGGGATGTAAGAAATAATAATTGGAGAATCACTGCTTCTGTAATGTTCCCATTTGTTAGCTGCTGCTGCTAGTGGTGGTGGTAGTGAGTACAGAATAGTTAATATCTTAGATTAGGCTGTTTTTCTTCAAACTCTTATTTCAGACATATTCTTCAGAGTCAGAACCATTTCATGGTTAGAAATCTACCTAGGCTGCTATCAATACATGCAGATCAAGCCCTGCATAATGGTGCCTGGTGGAGGCAGAAGGACTTACCTCAGGCTTTGCCAAGTCATGGCCCTGGGAAGGGGACAACCAGAGGAAGAAAGGATGCCTTTTTTAACTGGTCTGCTCAACAGGGACCTTTTTTAAATCTGTATAAGAGTGCATATGCCCTGGTCTTTATGGTACCAAAAGAACATACAAATTCAATAACAAATCAACAGTGTAGATTCTCAATATATAAAGTATCCATATTTCTCTATAAATGTTCTTATTATCTGTAATACGGGAAGCTTTATAAGGCTAATGCTGGAGAGGATGATGAATCATTTTTAGTAACTTTGTGCATGGTTCCTACCTTATAACTTGGTACAGAATGCATTCTTCTGAAGGATCCATTGAGAAATAACAAATTCATATGTATGGATAGACTTTCTACCATGGGATGTTACCCTTTGATCTTTGTAAGAAAACCTTTCTGAATTTTCATGCCTTAGAGACATATTAGAGACATATTCATAAATAAATGACTGATTAAAAACATTTCTTATTCAATTTATGCACGTCCTGGAAAATTAGTTAGGTCAAAATTTTAGTTGCTACTGAATATGTGATTTTTTGGAGACTTTATGGTTGGAGTTGATTTGCAAACATTTTTCTCTTGGGTTTCTGGTCTGTGTTAGGTTTTCTCAGTTTTTCATTTTGGAAAAAAAAAAAAAAAAGAACAGTTTTGAGCCAGATTAATATATCTAAGTATTTTAAGATATTCAAGTCAATTTGTAGTTTGGTGGTAGATGAGGTTGCATTAATGTTAAAAAGATATTTTAAAACATATTTATTCATTTAAGTTTGAAAATATATTTCTGTCTAGACCTACAACAAAGAATTTTAGAATGGGGAAATCCTAGCGGCCATGAGGAGTCCTCAGGTGCTAACTGAAAGGTTGGAAGTTCAAGTCTACCCAGAGGAACCTTGGAAGAAAGACCTGGAGATCTACTTCCGAAAAATCAGCCATTGAAAATCTTATGCAGCACAGTTCTACCCTGACACACATGCAGTTGCTATGAATCAGAATTGACAGCAACTGGTAGCTGCCTTGTAGTCCAAATTCGTATTCCATGCTGGCATCTCTTTTTTACCATTTGCTTGAACACTTTCCATGAAAGGAGTGGAAAGAGGTGGAATCGCCTGTTTGCTGTCTAGTCTACTGATTCATTGGACAGCTGTAACACCCAGAAACTTCCTTCTGATACTGAACTGAAATTCTGCCTCTCAGAGAAACTATTGCTTTGGACTCACTCTCACCTTTCTGTGTCTTCTGACCTGAAGTATCTGGTAATAGTTTCAAGTACTTAATATTTTACTAGGTCAAAATTGTCCTCACTTTGCCCTAACAGGGAACACAACAGAGAATCCCTGATGGAGTGGGAGAACAGTGGGATGTAGACCTCAAATTCTTGTGAAAAGACCAGACTTAATGGTCTGACTGAGGCTAGAGGGACCCTGGAGGTCATGGTCCCCAGACCCTCTGTTAGTCCAAGACTAGAACCATTCCCAAAGCCAACTCTTCAAACAGGGATTGGGCTGGACTATAAAACAGAAAATGATACTGGTGAGGAGTGAACTTCTTGGCTCAGGTAGACACATGAGACTATGTGGGCAGCTCCTGCCTGGAGGGGAGATGAGAAGGCAGAGGGGGACAGGATCTGGTTGAATGGACATGGGAAACACAGGGTGGAGACAAGGATTGTGCTCTCATTAGGGGGAGAGCAGCCACAAGTACATACCAAGGTGTATATAAGTTTTTGTATGAGAGACTGACTTGATTTATAAACTTTCACTTAAAGCACAATAAAAGAAGAAAAAAAAAAAACTGTTCTACCTTCAGTTCTTTCTCCTCCAGACTGAATGGTCCCAGGTCTGCTAACTATGCTGTATATACTCTTATTTCCTGGCAACTTACCATCTTGATTCTTTTCCTACTGACTGTCTTTAGTTTTGCAAAGTACTCCTTAAAAACAGCTTTACTGAATTCCAGCCCACTCCTTACTAACTGTGTGACCTCAGACAGTTATTAACCCCTTTGTGCCATACAGTTTAGCTGTTACATGTAAAGGGCACCTTGATAAAATGCCATGGGCTTCAATTAATCCCAACCACTGGCTGGAGAGGGACTTAGAACATTTTCAGGTTGGTTTAGCTGGTGACCAGGACACATGGAGGAGCACGTCTGAGTTAGGACACTCTACACGGATGCTATTTCAGAGAGGACCCTGGAAATAGAACTAAGAAAATTTCAGTGAACGGACTCCAAAGTACAGAGTCCTTTGAGGTGCTGGGCCTGTGGCAGAGGCCCCGTTGGGCAGGGTCTGAGCATGGCTCTGTTCTCTGGCTAAAGGATTATTTAATAAACATAGAATCTCTGAGGCATTGCTTCCTGGAGAGTCATGTAAGTTCTGTAACTCTCTACCTATGAAATGGAGATGCTTCGCAATTAAAGGCTCCTCTGAGATAATATATGGAAATTCCTGGGAGGCACAAATGGTTAAGTGCTTACTACTAGTAGCCAAAATGTTGACGTTTCAAAGCCACTCATAGGCATCTCAAAAGACAGGCCTGTAGACTGCTTCCAAAATGTCACAGCTTTAAAAACCTTATGGAGCAATGTTCTACTCTGACACATGGGGTTGCACTGAGTCAGATTCTACGCAAGGGCAACTAATAACAACAAACCTGCGATATGACGTAATCCTGTGAACCTCACTTTTAGAGACATCACCTATTATTCTGGGCCAGAGGTCCATGTCTGAAAGGGGAAGATAGGGCTTATAGAGCTGCCCTTCATATCCTAGACATCTTTGTGCTTTATCTGAGTTTTTTGATTGCTGTGAGCCTGAAATTTTTAGTAAAACTTAATACTGGGTAAGATCTCTGCTTTGTGTAAGCCTAATCTTGTATGTTACTGAGGTGGTGAATAGGGTTGAAGTTTGGGACTATGAACCATTTATTTATTGGCACATTGTTACTTTCTCTTCTGCCTTTACCCTGAAGTTGACAGGTACTGAAGGCATAGCTTTGGCCTCATCTCCTGATGGGGTAGGAAGGAGAGAGTGGGAAGGAGATGTTTAATTGCCCTTGAGTCTAGTGTCTAAATTCAATATTCCAAGAGGACCATACCATTTTCTATTTACATGGCTAGCTGGACAATAAATTTAGAAACACTTGAACACTTGGTTTTTGGTTTATCAACAGTCTTGGTAAGAATAAAGAGAAAGCCCTCAAAATTCAAAGAATGTTCCACTTGGTCAAAATAAGCTCTACAATTCTTCTAGCTCAGTCCTTCCTCTGTAAAAGAAAATTATCACAACAAAGCCCAGCTTCTTCTAAGTATTTTTGTTTTTGAGGCTACAAACAGTGATATTGGTTTGTATGAATAAAATCCAGCCAAAATCCCATAGTGTTTATGTGACTTCACAGAAGTCAAGGTGATCATTTTTGGATCCTTGTGCAAAATCTTAAGAAGTTAGGGCATCTTTTTGAATCTTAGAGAATAATTTACTATTTAGGTTTGAATGATATGTAGTGTTCACATTGGAGAACTTACCAGAGCCATAGCTGGTATAGTTATTAACAATTATAATTTAATGATGTTTACTGTAATAACAGCTACCAATAAATTTTCATTTATTGAAAATTTCCATATGGCAGGCATTGTTTTAAGCACTGTATGTGGAATATCTTATTTTATCCTCTCAGCAACACTTGACAGGTATTGTTATCCCCACCTTACAGATGAGAAAAACGGAGGTACAGGGAAATTAAATAGCTTGCCCATGGCTACATAGTAACTAATGTGAGTCAAACAGATTAGCTTGGTTCCAACCTAGACCCAAAGTTCACGATCAGAGTGGATGTGGTACCCTAGATGTAGTAGTTAGAATAATTGATGATTCCTCACTGAATATTTGCTTATAGGTCCTAAGCTTAGTGACTGGCTCAAAGATCTGGAAGGGGTAAAAAGCTGAACTCAGACCATTTTGCTTAACTGTCCATTTTTGGAAATAGTCTAAATAACACTCATGTTTTTTTCTTTTAGGCATACTACCCCCTTTTGTCAAATTCCCACTGAGAAACTGCCTAGAATGAAGGAAGGTGGTGATGGGCATTAAAGTGATGAGATTTGGCTTCCTTTCCTATTCATCTGCCAATCACACTTACTAACTACTTACATGTAGATACCACCACTCACCTGTCAGTTTGTGGTGGCTTCCATGTTGTTGTGATTCCGGAAAATATGCCAATGGTATTTTAAATACTAATAGGGTCACCTATGGTGGACAGGTTTTGGCAGAGCTTCCAGACTAAGACAGATTAAGAAGAAGGGGGCCTGACAATCTACTTCTAAAAAAAAATTGGACAGTGAAAACCTTATAAATAGCAACAGAACACTGATATAGTGCCGGAAGATGAGCCCCTCAGGTTGGAAGTCACTCAAAATGGGACTGGGGATGAGCTGCCTCCTCAAAATAGAGTCGACCTTAATGACTTGGATGGAGTCAAGCTTTCAGGACCTTCATTTGCTGAGTGGCACAACTCAAAATGAGAAGAAACAGCTACAAATACCCATTAATCATCAGAACATGAAATGTATAAAATATGAATCTAGGAAACTTAGAAGTTGTCAAAAATGAAGTGAGGTGCTTGAAGATAGATATATTAGGGATTAGTGAGCTGAAATGGACTGGTATTGGCCATTTTGAATCAGACAATCATATGGTCTACTATGCCATGAATGACCAATTGAAGAGGAATGACATTGCATTCATTGTCAAAAAGAACATTTAAAGCTCTATCCTGAAAAACAACATTGTCAGTGATGGGATAATGTACATATGCCTACAAGAATGGCCACTTAATATAATTGTTATTCAAATTTATGCACCAACCAGCAATGCCAAAGATGAAGAAATTGAAGATTTTTACCAACTTCTACAGTCTGAAATTGATCAAACATGCAATGAAGATGCATTGATAATTACTGGTGATTGGAATGCTAAAGTTAGAAACAAAGAAGAAGGATTGGTAGTTGGAAAATATGGCCTTGGTGATAGAAACGACATCGGAGATTACATGATAGAATTTTGCAAGACCAGCAGCTTCTTCGTCGCAAATATGTTTTTTCAGCAACATAAATGGCAACTATACACCTGGAACTCACCAGATGGAATACACAGGAATCAAATCTACTACATTTGTAAAATGAGACAATGGAGAAGCTCAATAGCATCAGTCAGAGCAAGGCCAAGGGCAAACTGAGGAGCAAACCATCAATTGCTCATAAGCAAGTTCATGTAGAAGCTGTAGAAAATTACAAGTCCACAAGAGCCAAAGTACGACCTTGGGCATATCCCATCAGAATTGAGAAACCATCTCAACAACAGATTCGATGCACTGAACACTAACGACCAAAGACCAGACAAGTTGTGGAATGACATCAAGGACATACGTGAAGAAATAATGAGATCATTAAAAAGACAGAAAAGATCAAAGTGGTTGCCAGAAGAGACTCTGAAACTTGCTTTTGAACACAGCGTAGCTAAAGTGAGTGGAAGAAATGATGAGTAAAGTGATGAAGATTTGGAAGGACTGCTGGAGAACACAAAATATTCTTATGAAATGTGCAAAGACCTGGAGTTAGAAAACCAAAAGAGAAGAACACAGTTGGCATTTCTCAAGCTGAAAGAACTGATGAAAAAAAATTTAAGCCTCGAGTTGCAATATTGAAGGATTCTATGGGGAAGACATTAAACTACACAGGAAGCATTAAGAAAAGATGAAAGGAATACAGAGTCACTGTACATTCGACCATTTCAGGATGTACCATATGATCAAGAACCTACATGGTACTGAAGAAAGAAGTCCAAGCTACACCAAAGGCATTGGGAAAAACAAGGCTCCAGGAATTGCAGAACACCAGCTTAGATGTTTCACAACAAACTTATGCAGGGCTGGAGGAGCTCAATTGTCTATGTCAAGAAAGAAATGAAAGATAGCTAGCTGGCCAACCGACTGGAAGAGATCCGTATTTGTGCACATTCCAAAGGAAGGCGATCCAACAGAATGCTTAAATTATCAAACGATACCATTAATATCACACACAAGTAAAATTTTGCTGAAGATCATCGAAAAATGGTCAGCAGTACATGGACTGGGAACTGCCAGAAATTCAAGCCGGATTCAGAAGAGGGTGTGAAACAAGGGATATCATTGCTGATGTCAGATGGATCTTGGCTGAAAGTAGAGAACACCAGAAAGATGTTTACCTGTGTTTTATTGACTATGCAAAGGCATTCAACAATGTGGATCCTAACAAACTATGGATAACATCGCAAAGAATGAGAATCACAGAATGCTTTATCGTGCTCATGCGGAATCTGTGCATAGACCAAGAGGCAGTCATTGAAACAGAACAAGAGGATGCTACATGGTTTAAACTCAAGAAAGGTGTTCATAATGGTTGTATCCTTTCATCATACTTATTCAAGCTGTATCCAGGGCAAATAATGTGAGAAACTGGACAATATGAAGAAGAACATGGCATCAGGATTGGAAGAAGACTTGTTAACAACCTGTGATTTGCAGATGACACAATCTCGCTCGCTTGCTGCAGGTGAAGAGAACTTGAAGCACTTATTGATGAAGATCAAAGATTTCACGCTTTAGTATGGGTTACACCTCAACATACAGAAAACAAAAATCCTTACAACTGAACCAATAAAAAAACATCATGATAAATGGAGAAAAGATTGAAGTTGTCAAGAACTTCATTTTGCTTGGATCCACATCAATGCCCATGGAAGCAGCAATCAAGAAATCATTGCATTGGGCAAATCTGCTGCAAAAGAACTCTTTAAAGTGTTAAAAAGCAAAGATGTCACTTTGAGGACTAAGGTGCACCTGATCCAAACCATGGTATTTTCAGTCACCTCACATTCATGTGAAAACTGGACAATGAATAAGGAAGACTGAAGAAGAATTGATGCATCTGAATTGTGGTGGTGGCAAAAAATATTGAACATACCACGGACTGCCAGAAGAACAAACAAATCAGTCGTGGAAGAAGTACAGCCAGAATGCTCCTTAAGAGGGAGGATGGCAAGATTTTCTCTGAAGTACTTTGAACATGTTATCAGGAGGGACCAATCCCTGGAGAAGGACATCATGTTTTTTAAAGTAAGTGATCAGCAAAAAAGCAGAATACCCTCAAAGAGGTGGATTGACACAATGCCTGCGACAATGGGCTAACACATAGCAATGATTGTTAAGACGGTGCAGGACTGGGCAATATTTCTTTCTGTTGTACACAGGGTAGCTCTGAATCAGAACTTACTCAATGGCACCTAACAACAACATTTAGACAATGTTAAGCAGTTTTGACATTTGACACAAAACATGATGATACCTTCCAACTTTTATGCTTTAGAAATAAAAATAAAGAGAAAAAAGCAATGAAAATAGGGCTGGAAAGTGATGGATTTATAAGAAATGTATCCTAAGTTGAGTCCATGGTACATTTTAGTGAATTTTTTTCCCTTATGAATGACATACATCTTTACGTTATTTGTAGTTCACATATTATGCATTTACTTGTATAAATATATACTCGAGAAACTTACACTTTAGTCCTCAGTTTTATGGTCAATTTTATAATCATTATTTAAAATTTTGTATATTTTTGCAGTAGCAGTGATGTTTTTGGTTTTTAACTCTTTTAAATAACGTGACTTTATTTATTCAAAAGCAAAGGAAGTTTCCCATCAGTTTGCAGTGGGGAGATACTTTGCATTACATTTTCAATGTTGCTCCGGAAGCAGACAATTAGTTATAAACCAGGCCTGCCATTGTCATTTATTGATGAAGAAACACTGATACCGAGTTCCTTCTTTTGTAAATTTGAGATAAGCTGTCCTCCCAAAGACATCAAGATAGGAAGAATCAATGTACATTGTCATTTTGACAGGCCACACTCTCCTGTTAGTTTACACATCTGCTCAAGGAGAAAAATTCATCAGATACTTGTGCTGATAAAGATGAACAAGAGAGGGAGTCTTGGGTTGGTATCTGTGGACAGCCTGTCAAGGCCCAGTAGGAACACAATCAGGGGTTCTAATGAATGCCTTTGCCCTACGGGGGTGGGGGAGCCTGATAACAGCTGAGCCTCCCCTGCAGTTTGAAGTCCTTGCTAATGACCTGACTGGGATTCTCAGATCTCTCAACAGAGATACGACATGATTTCTCAGTCCAGTAATTACTGTCGGCTATTTTCATATGTGTGTGTTGAGAACCTTAACACCCTGTTTTGAAGTGATCCTATTCTGTGAGGGTAGAAACACCAAGGGCAAATCAGATGCTCCCAGATGATTTCCAGAAAGGGTTGGTTTGTAATTTAGAAGCTGAAGAAAGTGGCATTTTTTACCACAGGTACTGAAAAAAAGTAAGAAAAGACTCAGGGGGATAGTATTATAATAAGTACCATTATAGAAAATATGTCCAGAAGGTCCTCGGCTTTCACCAGCACCTACGAAGCCCAGCTTGTGGCCTAAGTCTTACAAAATATCCTTTTTTATCCCTACTCCTTCTTTGTTTTTTTAGGGTGTCAGGTAACTGTGAGATTGGCTGATAAACATCACTCTCTTCCCTATTTTCTTAACTCTCTTCTTGTGTCAGAAAATACAGAAGTTTTTTCTCTCGGGATTGCATTGAAGAAGTGCTGCTGTATTTTCACAGACTAATCAGAACCAATGTGTTAGGAGAAGAGGGACTGAAATAAGTCTGAATTTTTGTTCTTAAGAAAAAAAGATAATTTTATTAACAATTAAAACTAAAAAAGTATAAATATTGAACAAAAATGATTGCCTGAAAGAGAATTTTAGGTGAATTATTTCTACCTATGTAAAATAAAGGGCAAGGGTTGAAAGGAATTAGTAGAATAATTAAAGAATCAAAAACTTACAGAATTAATTGAACTTTTCCCAGTAAAACAGAAATGTTGGTATGTTTAACTTGCAAAATAACCTTGATTTTCCACTACAAAGCCTAAGTGGACTAGTATGTGATAAGATTAAATAGTAATTCAAAATGCTCCCTTAGGTTCTGGAATTTGTTGTTGTTGTTAGTTGCAACTGAGTTCTGACTCACGGTGACCACTTCAGAATGAAACATTGCCTGGTTCTGAGCCATCTTCGTGATCCTTGGTATTCTCAAATCCATTGTTGCACCACTGTGCATTTTGAGTTCCTTCCAACCTAGGGGGTTTATATTTGAGCACTATAACAGGCAATATTCTGTTGTGATCCTTAAGGTTTTCACTGGCTAATTTTTATAAGTAGATTGCCAGGCCTTTCTTCCTAATCTGTCTTAGTCTGTGAGCTCTGCTGAAACCTGTCCACCCTGGGTGAACTTGCCGTTATTTGAAATATCAGTGCCTAGCTTCTAGCATCATAGTGACATACAAGCTACCACAATATGACAAACTGACAGATGAGTGGTGGTTGGAATTTAATAGGTACGAAATGAATATCGATATATGAATGATGACTTCTGACTTTTGATCTTTTCACTAAAGGTAAGATCTTAAAAAGTTTACGATATGTGTCATGCCTGATTTTCCTTTTATGATTATTCTTGAGGTAGAGGACAAAAATGATAAGCATATTGAAAATCCAGGATTATCTTCATTGCTGTGTGTTGACTTTTACAAAGTACATGTATCTTCAGTAGAGCTATGGCATCCATGCCAATTGAGAATACTGACCTCATTGGACTGGGCTTGTTATAATCTACTTTCGCTGAGCTAGGGTAGACATGGCACATGGGTATAAAGTCTTTTGTAATCTGATGTAAGACTAAGGGTACCAGTGCCAAAGAGACCTACAATGTAAGTGTGCTGAAGTTATTTATGTTCTACTATACTATTCCACCTTCTCAACTGCATTAATTCTATTCAAGGGCAAAGTATGGTATAAAGAGGTAGCCAAGAATTAGTTTTCCATGTCCTTTGGAAGTGACTATTATTTTGTCAGTACATATGACAATTTAACCAACAAGTCCCATTAGATGAGTCCCCATATGGTTGTGCTTTGTCTCCAATTCAGTCCTTTTAAGCAACACTACACACTTACTAAAACATAAAAATCTTGCTATCAAAAAAATCATCCTGATTCCTTTTTCTTTTGATTATGAATGTAAGTTGATTATGGTTTTCTGAACCTGAATTGTATTTGGCTTTAATTCATTTTTGATAGCACAAAGGAAGAAAACAGCTCTTTATAAATTATTCATTGTGTTGTTTAATAAGAGAGAACACCATACAATGTGATGGCCCCTGAAAATCCATTAGTCTATTGTGAAATATGTAATTATAGACTATTATATTTTTATTACACATATGTGTTTGACAGCCTGCAATTAGTTTAGACTATTAATTAACATATGTTTTACTTAATGGTGAGTGATTACGGATTATCATTTAATTACGGATAATTTCAAATAGTCACCTGTCTTTTTTTTTTGGTGAATCTTAAAAAGCAAAAAATAAGCATTTATAAAGAGCAAGAATAGTGTGCTTTTCTGTTTTGTTTTTGTCTAGTACTAAGAATATTATTATGAAATAAGTAGTAATAAAATAACTTTCCTTTGAGTAAATTGCTGTACATTTTTTACCATATATATTCTGCTATCATATTTATGAATGCTGCTGCTCTTTTTTTTTATGAGAATTTTTTTACATAAAGAAGAATCAATAGTACAGAAAACTATAAAGCTGTTGTGATTTACATTAATCGAATACCACTTTTTTCCTGAGTAGTCATACTGTCTAAAGTTGGGTTCTCTAGAGAAGCAAAACTAGTAAAGCATATAACTATATGTAGAGAGATTTATATCAAGGAAATGACTCATGTGGTAGTAGAGGCTGTAGTGTCCCAAGTGGCTGGGTCAGGAAAGAGGCTTCCCCTGATTCACATAGATGCAGGGGCTGGTGAACCCAAGACTGGCAGGCTGGAAAGCAGGGCTGTGGCTCACAGGCTGTGAAGATCAACAAATCCCAAGATCAGCAGGCAAGACTGCAGGTAAGCTGCCAGCTCAAGTTCCAAGAACGAACAGGTCAGACGAACAGGAGCCATCTGTAGGATCCAGAATGAGCAAAAGCCCCCAAGCCCTGCCTGAACTTCCACTGACACTTGATACAGGCCACTTGTGCAAGAAACTCCCTTTCAACTGTTTGGCTACTCATAGCAGATCCCATCTTGTGGATGATCATGTATCAAATCTCAACAGGGAAGTGATCACAACATTATACACCTGCTAAAACACTGAGAATCATGGCCCAACCAAGTTGAAACATAATCGTAACCATCACACATACTAAAGGAGCCCTGGTGGTGCAGTGGTTAAGCACTTGGCTGCTAACCAAAAGGTTGGCAGTTCGAAACCACCAGCTGCTCTGCGGAAGAAAGACGTGGCAATCTGTTTCTGTAAAGATTTACAGCCTTGGAAACCCTGTGGGGCAGTTTTACTCTGTCTTATAGAGTTTCTGTGAGTTGAAATCAACTCAATGGCAGCAGGTTTGAATCATACTAAATACTTGGATTTGATTTCTATACATAAGAATACGTTTATATAATAGGTTATTGAACAAATTGTACTTTTTAATGTATTAATACCTGTCCATCTTTGAATGTTGTTCTTTTGTTTTTATATAATGTTTGATGAACTCATAAAAGTTTATCTACTGGGTGGTTGAACCATATCTCTAAGATAAATTTCTGTGTTTAAAAAAAGAATGTATAAATAGAAAAAACATGAAGCATAAGAATCCATTTCTTCTTCTGCCTACCACATGAAACTGTTATCAGTTGTGTTAAAGAACACAAAACTACATATTGCAAAAAAAAAAAAATAGTAAAGTTTGGGATGTGTAGATGTTCACTGAAACTAATAATGCTCTGAAGCAGATCCAAAAAAAAAATGCTAGAATGATTGGCTCTAGCTATATTTGAAACATAAGTGGCCTATATAATGTATTGCTTCTCTTTATGTTTTGTAAAACCTCATCTATGATGCTAGGTGAGTGGGATGTACTTACTTATTGTGGTATCAGATTAATGACTCCCAAAGACGTCCCCATTTCCTAGCACACAGAACCTGTGAATATGTTACCTTATAAGACAAAAGTGACTTTGTGGATATGATTAAGTTAAGAACCTTGAGATGAGAAGAATATCTCAAATTATTGGGGGTAGGCCCTATATAATCACAAAGCTCCTTATAAGTGGAAAAGGGAGGCAGAAGATGAGAGGCAAAGGGAAATGTGACTATGGAAGAAGGGTCAGAGAGGTACAACATTTCTCCTTTTGAAGATGGAGGAAGGGGGCCAGGAGGCAAGGAATGTAGGCAGCCTCTAGATGCTGGAAAATGCAAGGAAATGAATTCACTCCTGTTGTTGTTGTCAGGTGCTGTCGAGCTGATTCGACTCTTAGTGACCCTATATACAACAAAACTAAACACTGCATAGTCCTGCTTCATTCTCACTGTCATTGTTATACTTGAGCCCGTTGTTGCAGCCACTGTGTCAATCCATGTGGTTGAAGGTCTTCCTCTTTTTGGCTGACCCTCCACTTTACCAAGAATGATGTCCTTCTCCGGGGACTGATCCCTCTTGATAGCATATCCAAAGTATGTGAAACGAAGTCTCATCATTCTTGATTCTAAGAAGCACTCTGGCTGTACTTCTTCCAAGACAGATTTGTTGGACCTTCAAAAAGGGATGTAGGACTGCCAACATCTTTATCCCAGTGAGACCAGTGCTAGACTTCCAACTTCCTTCCCACCCCAATTTTATTCTTGGTAAGATGAGACTGTAGGATAATAAATTTGTGTTATTTTGAGCCGCCAAGTTTGTGGTAATTTGTTACAGATACAAAAAACAAACAAAGAAAGAAAAAAATCCCATAAACCCCAAAACAAATAAAAATAACACACTTACGGACTTCTGACCAACGTGGCACCATAGACAGAAGCACCACACTATCCGTCCACAAAAACTAAGTAAAACAGAGACAAACGTCATTCCTGGAACCTGAAGTGTCAAACGAAGAGATAAAGAACTCAGCCATGCACCAAATGGAGTAAGAAACTGACAGAGGACAGAGAATGAGGAGAGATACGTGCTGAAGGCCCAGTCAGCTAATGCAGCATGTATCTGCCATCTTGGACTCCTGTTGGGGATCGGCAGACAGGGAGCACAGGAAAGCAGATTCACAGATCTCCCAGCAGGAGACAGAGCTGATGGTAACCGGTGATACATGATTTCCCACCCCCTATTTTTATTCTCTCCCCACTGCTCTACCTCCAAGCTTCCTGGCTAGCTGCAGTGGCTCGACTGGCCGGGAAGTGCAGTGTCCGTGCTGCTTGGATTCACCCTACCCACGTCAAAAATCGGTGGAGGGAGTATGAGGAAGCAGCTTCACAAAGTTGCCAGCAGGAGACAGACAACCCAGTAGGGAGCGATATATGCTTTCCTAAGCCCCCTCTTTACCCCCGGCCCCTTGGCTTCCTCTGCTTCTACCAGCCACAGTCTTTTGGCAGGGAGGTAACTGCTTTGGCCTCAAGCTGCTTGGGTTTGCCCTGCCCACACTAGCCGGGCCCCTGAGCTGGTGTTGGTTTTTTCCATCTCTTTTGGTTTCTTCTGTGTGCCCTACCACCTCCCCCTCCTTTCTCTGAAACACCTGGCTCCATGTGCCATCTTTGCTTCTTCCTGAAAGGCTGTGAAGCCACGCTCAACTGGGGAACTACTCCCCCGGCCTGCAACACCACACTGGTGGGAGACCTGGGGCTTTTTTTGTTTTCCTTGTTTTGCTTTGTTATGTTTTATTTTGCTTTGTTATGTTTCATTTTGCTTTGTTATGTTTTGCTTTGTTTATTTGTTTTCTTTTTCTTTTTGCAGCATGGGAGCTCCTTCTAGCTGGGCTGCAGTGCATGGTTTAGGAGCCATTCCTCTCATCTGCGCATCCACATAGGTGGGATCCCTGGGGGCATTTCTTTCTTCCTTTTTTCTTTCCCCTCTTTCTTTCCTTCTTTTTTCTCTCTCTTTTTCGGTTTCTGTCTTTCTCCATTTCTCAGTTCTCATCTCTCTATACTTATCTTCCTTTCCTGTCTCCTGAATACCTGGTGCTGCATGATATCTATAGCCGCTATAACCAGGCTATACTGTGCAGCCTGAGAGCCACTTCCCAAGCCTTAGCAGCCCCACCAGTGGGACTCCAGGACTCCTGGGAGTTTTTATTTTCCAAATTTTTTTTCTAGTTATTTTTTCTTTCTTTCTTTCTTTTTTCCCTTTTGCTTTTCTCCATTTCTCAGTTTCTTATCCATCCGCTCCAATGGCAAGCTCCCTTAGCACTCTTTTTTTTTCTTTTTTTGCTTGTTTGTTTTTGGCTCCTGTTTTTCTCTCTTCTCTGTCTTCTTTCACCTACCCCTACTAGCTCCACACATCACAACCTCCCCCCTCTTTCCTGCCTACCTGCACCATGCACTGAGTATCACACCCCTGAGTAGCACAGGCACAGCCTACTGGAACCTGCCTGGCACTGATTCCTGGCCCATCCTGTTGGCCCTAGTAAGTGCCAAAAACAACTCATCCCAGCCCTTCCCCTTCAGCTGGATCTCCCTTGCTGCACCATAGCTGAATGACTGGCCATGCTGTTGGACAGGGAGGTGAAAAGTACTGTGACTACAGATGAGCAAACAACAAAGAACGCACAGCCTGCCTGCTCAGACATAACCAAATAAAACAAAAAAGCAGGATGAAACAAACAAATCTACAATCAAGAAACGAAGAAAATAACTTCTGAATGTCCTGAAGACAGCAGACAATATCAAAACGTTTTAAAAAACAGGACAAGATGGTTCCAGTAGGTGTCCAAAATAAAAGAGCAGATGACTTTCCAGTAGAAGAAAAGGCACTAGAACTACCTGATAGGGAATTCAAATCTCGAATATTCAGAGCAAACCAAGACTTGAAGCAAAAAACAGACAAAAATGAGGAAAAAACAGACAAATTTATGGAAAAGGCAGAGAAATTCATGGAAAATACAGACAAAAAATGTAACAATTCAGAAAAATAATAGAGAACAAAACGCCAAAATAAATTCACAACTAGAAAGCATTCAAAATGAACAATTAGAAATCCAAAAGATAAACAACAAGATTTCAGAAATGGACAGTGTCATAGAAGGTTTGGGAAGCAGGTTTGAAACAATGGATTGGAGAATCGGCAAAATTGAAGTCAAACACTTGGATACAACTCTAAGGAAAAATCAGAAAAAAGAACAAAAAAAAATGAGGAAACCATGAGAATTATGTGGGATAAAATCAAAAACAAAAATTTGCAAGTGATCAGAGTTCCAGAACAGGGAGAGAAAACGGAAAACACAAAAAGGATCATTGAAGAATTGATGACAGAAAACTTCCCTAATATCCTGAATGATGAAAAGCTGATCATCCAAGAAGCTCAATGAACTCCATAAAGGATAGACCCCAAAAGAAAAACACCAAGGCATATCATAATCACACTTGCAAAAAAAAAGAAAAAATCCTGTGAGAAGCCTGAGAAAAACAAAAAGTCACATACAGAGGAGAAACAATAAGACTAAGCTCTGACTATTCAGCTGAAACCATACAGGCAAGAAGGCAATGGGGTGACATATATAAAACCATGAAAGAAAAAAAAAATTGCCAACCATGAATAATATATCCTGCAAAACTCTCGTTTAAATATGATGGTGAAATTAGGACATTTCCGGATAAACAGAAATTAAGGGTATATGTAAAAACCAAACCAAATTTACAAGAATTATTAAAGGAGTCCTCCGGCCTGAGAACAAACAACATCAGACCACAGCCTGAATCTAGGATGCAAGATTGTATCAGCCAGGTACCAACCTAGGAAATGAACTCTCAAGGACTATCCAAAACCAAAATAATTGCAACAGGGGACCAGAGAGGTTAATTTGTAAAAGACAACAATGTCAGAATAATAAAAGAAGAAATAAACAGTATAGGTATAAAACTTTCTAATGGAGAGGAAGGCAAGGTGATACCAAGTAATAATAGGCTGGTTCAAACTGAGGAAGGTAAAGGTAAATTTCAAGGTAACCACAAAGAAAGTTAAACCTACTCATCAAAATAAAGCAGAAAACATAAAGTCTCAATAAAAACAAAATCTACAAAGACAAAAGAAATCCACAAACATAAGAAACTCAGCACAGAAGAGTAAGAGGAACAAAGAAAATGTTAGCACTACAAAATGACAGCAATAAACTCACACCTATCAATAAATTACACTGAATGTAAATGGCCTAAATGCACCCATAAAGAGATGCAGAGTGATAGAATGGATAAAAAAAAAAAAAAACAGGATCCATCAATATGCAATATGCTGTCTACAAGAGACAAACCTTAGAAACAAAGATGTAAATTTATTAAAAAACAAAGGATGGAAAAAGATATATCAAGCAAATAACTACCCAAAAAGAGTAGGAGTGGCAATACTAATCTCAGACAGGATAGAGTTTAAAACAAAACGCACCATAAAAGACAAAGAAGGGCACTATATAATAATTAAAGGGATGATCCCTCATGAAGACTAACCATAATAAACATCTATGCACCCAATGACAAGACTTCAAAATACGTAAAACAAACTCTAACAGCACTGAAAACAGAAATTGACAGTTCCACAGTAATAGTAGGAGACTTCAACACACCACTCTCAGGAAAGGAGAGAACATCTAGGAAGAAACTCAACAGAGATACAGAAGAGCTAAAGAGCACAATCCGCCAACTTGACCTCATAGGCTTATGTAGAACACTCCACCCAAGAGCTGCAAAATACACATTCTTTTCCAATGCACATGGAACATTTTCCGGAATAGACCACATCTTAGGCCACAGAGTGACCCTCAACAAAATCCAAAACACTGAGATAATACAAAGTATCATCTCTGACCACAATGCCATCAAAGTAGAAATTAACACCAGGGAGAGTAAGGAAAAAAAATCAATTACATGGAAACTGAATAGCACCCTGCTTAAAAACCACTGGGTAATAGAAGAAATAAGAGATAGAATCAAAAAGTTCCTACAATCAAACAAGACTAAAAACACTTCATGCCCAAACGATTGGGACACAGCAAAGGCAGTCCTCAGAGATCAATTTATAGCACTAGATGCACACATCAAAAAAGAAGAAAGGGACAAAATCAAAACATTAGCTATACAACTTAAACGAATAGAAAGAGAACAGCAAAAGAGGCCCACAGCCACCAGAAGAAAGGAAATAATAAAGATTAGAGCAGAAATAAGTGAAATAAAGAATAGAAAAAGAATAGGAAGAACCAAGAAAACCAAAAGTTGGTTCTTTTGAAACGATCAACAAAATTGACAAACCACTGGCCAAATGACAAAAGAAAAACAGGAGAGAGCACAAATAATTCAAATAAGCAATAAAATGGAGTACATTACAACAGACCCAACTGAAATAAAAAGGATTACAATGGAGTGTTATGAAAAAGTATACTCCAACAAATTTGAAAACCTAGAAGAAATGGACAAATTTCTAGAAACACCTGAACTGCCCACACTAACACAAAATGATGTTGAAAATCTGAGCAGAACCATAACAAGAGAAGAGATTGATGAGGTAATAAAAAAAAACTGCCAACAATAAAAAAGCCCTGGGCCAGATGACTTTAACAGAGAATTCTACTAAACATTCAGAGACCTTACACCAGTACTACTCAAACTATTTCAGAACATAGAAAAAAAGTTATACTTCTGAATTCATTCTATGAAGCCAGCATAACCCTTATACCAAAGCCAGGCAAAGGCACCACAAAAAAAAGAAAATTACAGACAAATATCTCTCATGAATATAGATGCAAAAATTCTCAAAAAAATTCTAGCCAATAGAATTCAGCATCATATCAAAAAAATAATACAGCACAACCAAGTAGGATTCATACAAGTATGCAAGGATGGTTCGACATTAGAAAATCAATCAACGTAATCCACCACATAAATAAAAGGAAAGAAAAGAATCACATGGTCATCTCAATTGATGCAGAAAAGGCATTCGACAAAGTCCAACACCCATTCCTGATAAAAACTCTCAATAAAATATGTATAAAAGAGAAATTCCTCAACATAATAAAGGGCATCTATGCAAAACCAGCTGATAAAAATACGACTATTATTCAAATTTACGTGCCAACCACTAGGGCCAAAGATGAAGATATAGAAGATTTTTATCAGCTGCCACAGTCTGAAATTGATTGAACATGCAATCAAGATGCATTGATAATTACTGGTGATTGGAATGAGAAAGTTGGAAACAAAGAAGCAGCATCGGTAGTTGGAAAATATGGCCTTGGTGATAGAAACAATGCCAGAGATCGAATGATAGAATTTTGCAAGACCAACAACTTCTTTATTGCAAATACCTTCTTTCACCAACATAAATGGTGACTATATACATGGACCTCTCCAGATGGAATGCACAGAAATCAAATTGACTACATCTGTGGAAAGAGATGACGGAAAAGCTCAAAATCATCAGTCAGAACAAGGCCAGAGGCTGACTGTGGGACAGACCATCAATTGCTCAGGTGCAAGTTCAAGCTGAAACTGAAGAAAATCAGGGCAAGTCCAGGATAGACAAAATATGACCTTGAGTATATCCCACCTGAATTTAGAGACCATCTCAAGAATAGATTTGACGCATTGAATACTAGTCACCCGAAGACCAGACGAGCTGTGGAATGACATCAAGGATATCATCCATGAAGAAAGCAAGAGGCCACTGAAAAGACAGGAAAGAAAGAAAAGACCAAGGTGGATGTTGGCGGAGACTCTGAAACTTGCTTTCGAACGCTGAGCAGCTAAAGCAAAAGGAAGAAATGATGAAGTAAAAGAACTGAACAGAAGATTTCAAAGGGCCTCTCGAGAAGACAAAGTAAAGTATTATAATGACATGTGCAAAGAGCTGGAGATGGTAAACCAAAAGGGAGAAAATGCTCAGCATTTTTCAAGCTGAAAGAATTGAAAAAAAAAATTCAAGCCTCGAGTTGCAATAGTGAAGGATTCCATGGGGAAAATATTAAACGATGCAGGAAGCATCAAAAGAAGATGGAAGGAATATACAGAGTCGTTATACCAAAAAGAATTAGTCAATGTTCAACCATTTCAAGGTGGCATATGATCAGGAACTGATTGTGCCAAAGGAAGAAGTCCAAGCTGCTCTGAAGGCATTGGCAAAAAACAAGGCTTCAGGAATTGATGGAATATCAATTGAGATGTTTCAGCAAACAGATGCAGAGCTGGAGGTGCTCACTTTTCTATGCCAAGAAATATGGAAGAGAGCTTCCTGGCCAACTGACTGGAAGAGATCCATATTTATGCCTATTCCCAAGAAAGGTGATCCAACTGAATGTGGAAATTATAGAACAATATCATTAATATCACACACAAGCGAAATTTTGCTGAAGTTCATTCAAAAACGACTGCAGCAGTATATCGGCAGAGAATTGCCGGAGATATTCAGGCCGGTTTCAGAAGAAGACATAGAGCCAGAGATATCATTGCTGATGTCAGATGGATCCTGGCTGAAAGCAGAGAATACCAGAAGGATCCTTACCTGTGTTTTATTGACTATGCAAAGGCATTTGACTGTGTGGATCAAAG